>NC_044345.1:600000-785565 GCF_007399415.2 Gopherus evgoodei | reverse complement strand
GTTATGGCGCTGACCAACCGACCCTAGTGGCCTGGTGTGGTCTCTGCCATATGAGGGGCTGTGGGAGCAGCAGGCACGGGCGAGGGTATTCCCCATGGAGCTGTGGATCTGGCAGCCTCAGTCAGATTCCTGAGAAACCCCTCCCACTAGGATACAGGAAGAGCCTGCTCTGGGTCTGGAATGCCAGGTTCTCGGAGCAGGTGCAGGCCAGGCAGAAGGGATATTGGCAGAGCCCTGCCCTGGAGCAATGCAGGATTGGGGGGCAGGACGAAGAGCGCCACAAACTGTGGGAAGGAGGTGGCACAGCATGTGTCTGGCTGCATCGCTGCAGCCGTTGCCTTGCGGCTCACGTTGACCCCAGCTGCTGGGTGTCAGCCACTGGCTGCGTCTCAGGCCCTGGACACCCTGTCCGAGAGCTCACGTGGCTCTGCTTTCTCTCCTCTCGCAGATGACGCGGACGTGCAGGTCCTGAAGAGGTGTGGGCCAGAACTCAGCGCTGCGGAGCAGCAGCCCTGTCACCTTGCTCAGCCTCCTGCTGCCCTGCTGGTGCCGAAGGCCTGTGAGGTGGGAGCTGGCTGAGCGGCAGGACTGAAACCACTGGATGGCGGCTGCTGCTGGATTGGACCCTGTGGCCCAGATGTGCAGGCCCCCGGCTGGGCTGTTGCAAACACACACCAGCTGGAGGTGGACACGTGAATCAGCCCAGGCGTGCGTTGGCAGCCTAAGGACTTATTACGGGTTGAATGACCCAAGTGGTCAGTATTACGGGTCGAATGACCCAAAGCCGAGCTGAGCACCAAAGCCACCACAGCCCTGCGGGGAGCGGCCCTGCAGGAGGGATTGCTCCTCCTTACCGCCAAAGAACAGACCACCAGCATTTCAAACCACTCGCTTTGAGAGCAGACGACAGCAGCTGCTGCCCTGGCTGGACGGCAGTGGCTCTGGACTAGAGGGGGTGGGGTGCAGGCACCTCTGGCCAGCTGAGGCAGCCCCCGTGGAGTGTGCAGGATGGACAGGCCTTGCGGGTGGTGGCGTGGAAGTGTCCTGCAGGCAGAGGCACGAGTGCTGTCCAAGCAAGCAGCCTATGGACGGGCTGTGTCTGTGAGGCTGAGTGCAACCCAGGGACTCTGGGTTTGCTGGGGCCATGGTATCACCTTGCTGGAGCAGGATGTCCTGGAGCAATATTCCTTCTGGTGCAGGATGCCTGGTGTCAGCGATGTGGGTGCCAGGATTCCGTATGGTGTGACACCTGGAAATAATGTAGATGTGTTGGAGCAGGTGCCCCCTCCCCAAATTCTGACCTCCTATGGCATTCTGCTGATTACAGCTTGGCCAGGGGCCTGGGACTGTCTGGCCTGAAGCAGGGAGCTGGGCTGCGGCTCCTCAAAGGAGACAACACCTCCTCACAATGCCCGAGGAAGGAATGAGCTGGCAGCCCCAAACCCATGACACCCCGTTCCCTCTACTCACCTCAGCCTGGCCTCTCCAGAAACACTGAGAGCAAGAGTTCCTTGGGCACAAACTCCAGCCCCATTCCTGTCTGCCTAGGCTCATTGCCACAGTCTCTCTCTCCCGGCCCCACCCAGGACTCTCTGTCCTCTGTGTAAAGCAGCCACCTGTGCTGGAAACAGGGTGGGGCAGAGGCTGAGCGTAGCTGCTGCCTGGCTGGAGTTCCTCCACGGGCAGGTCTCTAGACACGCTG
Organism: Gopherus evgoodei; assembly: GCF_007399415.2. Taxonomy (NCBI): domain Eukaryota; kingdom Metazoa; phylum Chordata; order Testudines; family Testudinidae; genus Gopherus; species Gopherus evgoodei. Next base: position 783,863 of record NC_044345.1, on the reverse strand, counting down.
TACGACCCTGTCTCCACGGCCTGTGTGCGCCTCGGTGCCTGGAGAGGCGGGGGGCTAGGTGGCTCGTTCACCCACACACCTGCTGGGCTCTGCATGGAGGAGTGTATATAACGTGTCTCGATTTGTAAAGCTTCCTTTTTACCACTGAAATTTTTATACAAATGGTCCTGAATAAATATGTTTTGGATATGGCCAGACTGCAGCTGCTGGGGTTGGGGGAAGGCGCCAACTGTGCTCATCCAACAGCTCTGGCAGGACAATACCATAGGCCCCCTGGGACTCCCCCAACCTAGGGCCCAGAATGGCTCCAGTATCTCCTTCTCCTCAGCTTCCAGCCCTCCCCTGCCCCCCAGTGAAGGGGCAGCACCCAGGCCCCAGCTGGATCTCCCTGGCTAGAGCCACAGGGAGGTGACAGGCAGAGAGTGCTACCCCGGTCCAAACCTACCCTGCCAGGGCAGCCTGTCCCCTTCCCAGCCTTCACCACTCCTGGGAAAATGGCTGGCTGGTCCTACTGGCCAAATGCGTGGGGCCTCTTGTGGGGAGGTGGGTTGAGCAGTGGCTCGTGGTGACAAGGCTGTTGTAATTAGTTAATTAACTGGCTGGGGTTTGCGGGGGGGCCTGTGGAGTGGAGTGACACAGAAACCTCGTGCCTGACGCTATCAATTATTTGGATCCAGAGTCACAAATGCTTCCCAAGCAGGGTGGAGGGGAGGGGACAGGAGTGACTCTGAAGGGATGGGCTGAGTTGGGCCATGGATGACCCTGACCATCTCTCACTGTACCCCCACTGAGCTGTGCTGCATTTCCAGGCCTCTGACGGCTGCAGCCCCACTGGGACAAACATAGCTGGCAGCAAGGAACGAAAATCAAACAGACTCATCCAGGGCCATGCAGTGTTTTTGACTCCCGTTCCCCGGAGCGGGCCTGGCCGAAGGCAGCCGTGCTCGGCTCCTTCCCCTTCCCCAGCCTTGGACTGAGCTGGCGACTCCTGCCCTGGAGAGGGGGGAATGACCTCAAAACCCTGCTCCATGAGGCAGCTCCCAGGCCAACTCCACCTTTGTGTGCCAGAGAGGACTGTCCTGGGAGCAGAGATTGAGCACTCAACCGTGAATGTATTTATCCCTCCCCAGCGGTGCTGTCACCCATTGCAGAGATGGGAACCGAGGCCCAGACAGGCTGAGTGCCTGTGGCAGAGCAGGGATTGAACCTGGGTATGGATACCCTAAGCGCTGGGCTATCTGTCCCCTCCTAGCCAGGCGCTTGGATGAGTCCCACCTGATACTGCACCATTATGCAATCAACTGCTCCATAGGGAGACCCAGAGTCTACACAGAGTCTGGCTGTCACACAAACGTCCCTTCACACTCAGGCAGAAACCCCTTGCCCACTCAGCTGGAGAACCCCAGGAACCCTGGTTCCAAACCAGGCCATCGTTGGTGGCCTGTGGCTGGCTGCTGGTCCGACTCGTGCAGACCGCAGTGAGTCAGGTGAGAGACAGGCACATCCGGAGCCTAATTACCACCCACTGGAGACAGGCAGAGATGCAACATCCGGGCAGATGTGCAGGCATCACCCCAAGCCCAGCTGATGCCCAGAACTGGAGCTGATGCACAGGCGCTGACACACAGCCACTCACCCTGCCGAAGTCACAGGATGCTCACCAGTGTCCCGGGCAAGGAGGGAGACAGCCCCCAAGCACCTGCAAGGTCCAGGCATGGCAGCTAGGCTCCTCTGCCCACCTGGGAATGGAACCCTCCAGCAACCTAGGCCGGAGCCTTCGCAAGCCCCTGGGCTGGCCTCCTGTGGCAACTAGCCCCCTTCCCAAAGAAGCAGCCCAGGAGGTGGAGTTAGGCTGGAGACAAACTCTACAGGCCCATCAGCCCAAAGCAACAGCTTCAACCGAGCTCTGGCAGCTGGGCACAGATCGAGCAGGAAATGTCTTTGAATTCCCATAACAGGTGCTGCCCCCCCCCCCGTCCCTCCCCATCTCTGCCAGCTGGTTAACGCACTGGCCCTGACACAACCCTGCTGTTCCACTCCAACAACCAACTCCACCCCTGGGGGGGGGCCCAAGCTCCTGCGCCCTGCCCTGTTCATTCTGGGACGTCACAGCTCAGTGCCAGGGAAGCCGCTGTGACGCCATCACGGAACGAATCGGGCACAGGGGGGCAGCCTGGCCACACAGAGCAGCAGCAGCAGCCAGTGGGACTGGGAAATGGCCGGGCGGGATCCATGGATCAGCAGCCCCGGGCAGCTGGGGCCAGGGAATGTGCAGCAGTGACACCAGGCCCAGGCCCTGGCTCCCAACTTCCATTCAGGGAACCCAGCGAGCTACTTTTGTGGCTCTGGCTCTAGCCACTTTGCAGCCTGGGCTGCGGCTCCCAGCCTGGGAAGTAGGTGAGTCAGGCTCCACCTCCCCACTTTGCAGACAGGCTGGGAAACTTGGGAAAGGGGCAGGGAGTCACCCAAGGCTGCATAGGAACTGAACTCAGGAGTCCTGGCTCTCTGGCAGCAAAACATGGCCTGAGCCAGTAGTGCCCCCTGCCCTAGGGACATCATCCTCTCTCTCTGGGGTCATGGGGGACGATTTCCTCGCATGCCAGGGCCACAGGGATCCCGCTGCTGCCCCATGGGGGGTGGATCTGAGGGTGTGGGGAGTGGGGGGGGCTAGGTTGGCAATAGCTGGGGGCACCCAGAGAGGGCTATTATGGGTAGCAGTGATTTTGGGAGGCAGGCAAGGATTGGGGGAATATCTAGGCGTGTCGGGATGGAAGTACGGGGGGTGTAAGTGGGGGGCACTGAGGTGGTAATGCCCTGGGGGAGCGACTGGAGATGGTGCTGCTGGGGTGACAGTGGGGACGGGGTGCTGGGCATGTGTTGAGATAGCATGAGTGTTTGTGGGCAACGGGGGGCGGTGGAGGAGTGACAGTGGCTGGGTGTGTGACGGAGCTGTGGGGAGATTGTTGGGGGGCGTTATACTGTGATACTGAGTGGGACTAGGGGGGGTGCTGAGGGGTGGCACTGTATTGGAGTGAAGAGGGGTGTTCAGAGGGGCTGGGGCTGGTCGAGGCCGACGGCGCGTCGTCAGACACAGGAGCGGGATACGGGGGGGCTGTGGGGGGCACAGGGGGGCGGTGGGGTGACCGAGGGCCAGGGGGTGACCCAGGGGCTGTGGGGTGACCCGGGAGCGCGGGGGGACCTGTCGGGTGATACGAGGGCCGGGGGGGGCTGGGGGTGACCCGGGAGGCTGTGGGGTGACACAAGGGCTGGGGGGGTGACCCGGGGCGCAGGGGGGCAGTGGGGAGACCGAGGGGTGACCCAGGGGCTGTGGGGTGACCCGGAAGCACGGGGGGGCTGTGGGTGACCGGGAGGCTGGGGTGACACGAGGGCCGGGGGGGTGACCCGGAAGCGCGGGGGGGGCTATGGGGTGACACGAGGGCCAGGGGGTGACCCGGGGGCGCGGGGGGGGTGTGGGATGACCCGGGAGGCTGTGGGGTGACACGAGGGCCGGGGGGTGACCCGGGGCGGGGGGGGGGCTGTGGGGTGACATGGGTTTGACCCGGGGACTGTGGGGACACCCGGGGGCTGGCGAGCCGTGGGGGTGGGGCCCTGCGGTCCCGCTCTCTGGGGTGTCTGGCCCGGGGAGTGCCGGGGGCGGGTCCCGGCTGGGCCCGGCCTGGGCGGCCCCAGTCTCGGCTCCCGCCGGCCGCAGCCCAGCATGGACCCGCCGCCGCCGCCGCTGCCGCTGCTCTCGGGGGCCTGCATCGCCTGCCCTCGGCATGTTCGCCGCGGGCCTGTGAGTGCGGCCGGGCCGGGCCGGGCCGGGCCGGGCCGAGCCGAGCCGGGCCCGCTCCGCTTCCGGGTCCGGGTCCGGGTCCGCGGCCGCGGCCGCGGGTTACGGGGCATTGCTGGGGGCTGCGCTGGGAAGAGCTGTGGGTTCCAAGAGACTGGGGGTGTTGGGGATATTGTGGGTGGGGGTGTTGGGGGTTGCTGGGGGTTACTGAGGGTTTTGGGTTGCTGGGAGTTACTGGGGGTTGGGATGTTGTGGATTACTGTGGGTTGGGGGTGCTGGGTGTTGGGGGTTACTGTGGGTTGGGGTTGCTGGGCATTGGAGGCGTTGGGGGGCTGTGCTAGGAAGAGCTGTGGGTTCCAAGAGGCTGGGAGTTGCTAGGGGCTGGGCTGGGCTGCTATGGATTACTAGGCACTGGGGGAACTGGGCATCGCTGTGGGTTGGCAGCACAGGTGCCGGCCCCTCTCAGCCCTATGGACACAGGAACTTGTCCCGGGGGCTCCCTCCGTTCCCAGTGGCTACCCTGCACTCAGCCCTGTGGCATAGGGTGACTCGCGTGAGCAGCACCTGGCGTGGCTGGGCCGCTGCAGTTTGACCAGCATTGAGCTGTCAGCAGTCAGAAGGCTTTTTAAAAGAGCAATTTTAGGACCTTTTCTTTGCTGGCCAGGCTAGGGGGAGGCAGGTTCCATTTGCCAGCATTTCTCTGCAGTTGTGAGGGCTGGGAATTTGCACCTTGCCGACGCTAGGAAGTTATCCCAGTTTATCCGTCCCACTGCAGCTGGTTCACGCAGCCCCAAGTGCGGATGCAGCGCTAGCAGGCGGAGGCACTACCAGCGCTGGAGTTATCCCGTCGCGGGGGTGAGCTGGCTGGGGAGGAGACCGTCACAGTGGGGGCCTGGCCATCCCTGGGGATGCACCAGTCACTAGAGCGATAATGCAGCTGGGCGCTGCCCCAGGGCAACGCTGGGTCCAGAGCCGGCCCCACCAGTCCTGTAACCATCTGACACCAAGGCTGAAAAACGGCAAAAGGCAGCACTGCTTCTGGGTGCCACCCTGGACGCAGCCTCTGTGGCTATGCCCTCTCAGACTCGGGGGGTTGGGTCCCCTCAGACTTGGGGGGATGGGAGGCATCTCTCACGTGTCTTATCCCTAGGACTGACCTGCGCCAGATGTTTCGGACACAGAGCGTGGAGAATATCCAGTTCCTGCCCTTTCTTACCACCGATATAAAGTATGTCCAGCCCCCACTGACAGGAGGGGACAGAGGGGGCACAGGCTGGAGGGTCGTGTGGTTGATGGAGTTAGGGCTCCAGTGGAGGGGGGCTTGGACAACAGCTAGGCAGGGCACGTGCCCCAGAGGCTTGTACGGTGGGGCAGCACATCTCTGGGAGGTTCATGTGTGGGGACGTGCTCCGGTGCTGGAGGGGCTCCTAACCCCACAGGCAGCAGCACCGGTGACCACCCAGCCTGGTCCCCTTGCAGCAACCTGAGCTGGCTGAGCTACGGGTGCCTGAAGCAGGACTGGACGCTGATCACCGTGAACACCATCGGGGCGGCGCTGCAGAGTCTTTACATCCTGGTGTACTTCTACTTCAGCCCCGAGAAGGTGGGTGGAGAGCAGGTCCCTCCCGCCTGCCAGGCTCACCGGGGAGGGCTCCAGCGGGCTGGCGTGGGTGGGAGATGCCTGGGGCAGGGTCTGACAGTGACATTTCTTGGGAGGGGGTTTCCTGTGCCTTGGTGTGATTGGCCCTGACTGCCCTCTTCCTTCCCCCAGCGCCGGGTTCTGCTGCAGAGCACGGCCCTGCTGGGGGTGCTGATCCTCGGCTACTGCTACTTCAACCTCCTGATCCCTGACGTGGCCGTGCGCCTGGCCCGCCTGGGGCTCTTCTGCAGCGTCTTCACCATCAGCATGTACCTCTCGCCCCTGGCTGACCTGGTGCGTGCGGCCCCTGGGGGGCGCTGGCCTGGGGCATGCAGCTCCCTCGGGGGCGTTCTGCTGGGTCAGGGCAGGGCAGAGCAGCGCATGCTGGGGCCTTTGGGCTCCTGCAGGGCCCCTCAGCTTGGAGGCCTTGGAGTGGGAGCCCAGGGGAGAAGCTGGCAGGTCACTCAGCTCTGGTTCTTCCTTGACCCCACAGCCTCGCAGGGGACAGCTGTTACTCTGGGAGGGGCCCTGGCTGGGGTCTGCAGGAAGCTCCCCTCAGTGCCCTGAGCTTAGCCCCTGCTGTGTCCCCTGCAGGCCAAGATCGTCCGGACCAGGTCAACCCGGTGCCTGTCCTTCCCTCTGACTGTGGCCACCTTCCTGGCCTCAGCCAGCTGGACGCTGTATGGCTTCCAGCTCAGCGACCTCTACATCATGGTGAGTGCGGTTCGGCGGGGGGGGTGCCCCGCCGTTCACTGCCACGTGGGAGGGCTGCCCTGGGAATCTCGGGGTGCAGGCCCAGACCCCCAGCGAGCACTGGGCACTGTTCCCGAGCCATCCTGCGGACCCTCTGCGCTGCCCCATGACCCGCGCTCAGGGCGATGGATACTGATTTGAATTAATTGGCTGGCAGGCAGTCGATACAGCTTCCCCATGACACATGGCTGATGGAGCAGCATGGGGGGGAGGGGGCATGGGGGACGGTAAAACTGCTGCAAGATTCATAGCTCTCTTCTCTCTGTGCCCCCCCTCCTCCCCCCATTCCCTTCCCACTCAGGTCCCAAACATCCCCGGGATAGTCACCAGCATCCTGCGGTTCTGGTTATTCTGGCAGTTCCCTCTGGACCATGACAAGCTTTACAAGCCCCTGCAGGCCTGAGACCTGGAACCTGCCGTCTCCGCCGTCCTGGGGCAGGAAGGAACCTCACTGAGCCCTTGAGGTGGGGAGCCGGCAGCAGGTGCAGACCCAGCTCCTCAGCCCAAATGATTTCCCTCCCCCCAGTATGTTCACTGACCAATGAAGGGAGAAGGAGCCAATGCTCACACTGTGATTCTACCATCCTTGCCCCTGCCCTGGTGGAGGCCCCTGCCAGCCACCCCTTAGGCCTGCCTTAGCCAAAGAGCCTACACGGGTACTGCCTCCTGCCTGGGGCTCTGCTGCTCCTGGGGGGCTCTGAGGAGCCATGGCTGCCTTCCCAGCTGCCCCTTGCCGCAAGGGATGGCTTCCGCCCCCAGCTCTCCTCTACCTCCAGCCATTTTCATTTTTCATTAGTTTGCTTGATTGGGAATAGTGCCTTTGATACTGCAGCAGTGCCCCTGCCTCCCCCATGTACCTGGCCGGCTCTGGGGACTTTCTTCCTCCCTGCTGTGCTCAGCCATTCCAGGGGGGCTGTGGTGGGAGCCAAGTGCAGTGCTGGGGGGCTGCCCTCTTCTCTGTTGGATGCCTTGGTTTGTATTGCGGTTTGGTACAAGCATAAGTGCCTTTTAATAAATCAAAGCCAGAGTGTGGTGCCTGTTTCCTCAGCTCTGGGCACTCCTAGGCACGGAGAGCAGGCCAGGGCTGTGGAGGGCCTGCACCCCCTGGTGCCCCCAAAACTTGGTGGGTACACAGGAGGATACAACCAACAGCCCAGGCACACTCAAACCCCCAGCCCTGGTGCCCCCTCCCAGCTCGGTTTAAGGCAGAGGAGAAAGAGCAAGGGGGGGCAGGTACCCTATGGCCTGACCCTGCAGGCACCTCCCCAAGTGTCACGGAGTCCCTGGGCAATGCTCTGGAACTGGTCCCCACAAAGTCAGACAGGACTTTGGGGAGCCTCCTCTCCCTTGGAGCAGACTGTCTCCAGGGCAAGAAGCTCACACGGCTTCACCTCCTGGGTCTCTCCTTGGAGTATTCAGCATCCTCTGCCCCTCCGTGCGCTTCCCACAGCGAGCCTGCCCAGGCGGGGTCCTGGGGAAGCCACAGGGTCCTGCACCCCCACTTTGCAGTCAGATGTGACTCTCAGCCAGCCAGTAACACAGAGGTTTATTCGATGACAGGAACAGGGTCTAAAACAGAGCTTGTAGGTATAGAGAACCGGACCCCTCGGCTGGGTTCATTCTAGGGGGCAGTGAGCCAGACCCCCATGTCTGTCCTCACTCCTCGTCCCCAGCCAGCTCCAGACTAACAACCCCCTCCAGCCCCTCCTCCTCTGCTCAGCTCCTTTCCGAGGCCAGGAGGTCACCTGATCCCTTTGTCTCCAACACCTTCAGTTGGCACCTTTGCAGGGGAGGGGCCCAGGGCATCAGTTGCTAGGAGACAGAGTGCCAGGCATTTAGATGCACTGGCCCTTTGCTCTGTAGCAATCACACCCTTATTCCACTACCTAGATACTTAAGAACTGCATAGGGGACATTGAGGCACCAACACAGTATTCAGAGAAAACATTAAGAACGTTCCCAGTTCGTCACATTTCTTCCCCCTTCGAGACCGAACTGAGCCAGGTCACTCCAGCCAGTGACCTGGGGAAGTTTGAACCCACCAACGTTCCCATGGACGCCCCAGCATCTCTTTCATTCCTTGGTCGGAATTACACCAGCACAGTCCAGTTTCAATACCCCAAGGTTCACACTGGGATGGGGTCTTTTCCCAGCACTCTGGTCTGCGATTTAGGCTCTCTTGGTTAAGAGCCCCCATCTTGGCCTTGGCCAGCTTTGGTCTTGGGCAGCCGCTCCCCACCTTGTGGCCCAGATACAACATCTCTGCCGTCCCCACCTTACACTTTCCAGCTTTTACCGTCAGTCCCATCTCCTTGAGGCAGCCCAGCCCTCTCTTCACCTGGGACACCTGTTCCTCCCAGGTCTGGCTAAAGATGCACGTTATCAGTGTCTGCCAGGGCCAAGTTCTCCATCCCCCACAGCTTGTCTAGAATCTCCCCAGGCCTTGGCATGGGGACGGCATTGGACACCATGATGGCTTTAAGCTTCTGATAGTCCCCACAGAACCAGATCATCCTGTCTCCCTTGGGGACCAGCCCCACGGATGAGGCCCATGGGCTGTTGAACGGCTGGATCACATCTAAAGCCAGCAGGTCCTTGACCTCTCTCTCCAGGATCCGGGCTGCTTTCCCAGTGACTCTGAATGGGGAACACCTGATGGGGAGAGTGGCTCTCACCTCAGGGAAGAGATCCACCAGGGGGTCTTCCCCCTTCTTCTCCCATTCCTCCCCCTTCAGGTCCAGGGGTCCCCTCACTCTCCTCCCATACAGCAGCTCAAAAGGGAGGAACCGTGTGGATTCCTGGGGCACCACCAGCTGCCTCCCGATTCCCCCCAGTTCTACTTCCCCTTGGGGAGCCCATTCCCAGTACAGGAATCCCTTCTCCGGCAGGACTCTGTCCCTGCAGCCTTCCCCAAGGGGGTTTGCAGCGCTGTGACCAGCAAGTTCCCTCAGCTTCTCCAAGGAGGGATCCCTCTGCAGCTCGGTCTGGGATTCAGCTGCTGGGGCAGGGAGTGGGACCTGCTCCCTCTCGCTGGCTGGGCCTGGGGTCACAGCCCCCCTGAGCCCCGTCCCTGATAGCTCCCTCCCTGCTGTGTAATCACTTCCCAGCAGCACGTCTGGACCAGGCAAACCTGGTTGGCAGCCAACCTGCCCTGCCTGGGTGTCCCCCCACTCAGCTGGGGTCTCAGCTCCCCCGGTGCCCAGCGCTGCCCTTGCTGTCCCAGTGGGGGCAGGCAGCGAGCTGCTTGCTCTGGTCACAGCATCAGAGCCAGCGTGAGCCCCCTCTCCGGTGTGCAGGGGGGCGGGGAGCAACTCTCCCTCCCCCTCAGTCCCAGGGGGCTGGTTGCAGGCAGGCAGGTATCCTGAGCCCTGCCCCTCCCCCCTGCCAGCCAGTTTTTTGCATTTTCACTGACCATTTCCATCCCAGCCAATTGGTTCCCTGGATTTACAGGAGCAGGGCCTGGATCCTGTGCCAAGGAGACACAGTAACCCCACAACAGGGCCTCACAGCCAATATTCTGAGAACCCCAGTGATCAGCCAGCCCGACCCCTCCTGGGTCTGCACAGGGATCCGGCCCATAGGCAGGGAGAGGAGCTTCACCCCGGGGACCTTCACCCAGGTCCCACAGCCCCTCAGCATCTGCGGCTGCACCACCACAGTTCTCTCTGTCCCAGGGTCTCGCCACCCCATGCATGTTTTCCCACTGACCCCTAGGCAGCCCCCTATGTCTCTCCGCTCCACCATTGCCAGTGCATGCTGCTGCTGCTTCTCCTGCAGCTTTTCCTCGGGCTCTCGCTCCCTCAGACTCTGCTCCAATCCCATCCGTCTCTGATCCCCTGATGGGGAACCCGATCGTGAAGACCCTTGTCTGGTTGGGGACAAGACTCTCAGGGATGCCTGGCTGCTGCCCCAGCTGCTCCCAGATCCTCTTGTAGCCCCATCTGGGCCAGGAATCTGCTCCTCAGAATGGTCCTTCTCCAACTGCACGATTAACTGTGCCTTGGTGAATGTCCCCATGCGTAACCCTCTCTTTGTGCACAGGATCACAATGTCCTTCTCAAGGAGATGGTGATAGGCCATCACTTCACCGTTCCCAAGTTTCTCTGGACTCACAGGCCTGTGTGCTCTTGGCTCCCCATGGTTTCCAGGAAAACCCCTGGTGTGCCAGCCCTTCTCGTGATCACCATCTCTTTGCCAGGGTCGAGCTGCAGACTCCTCCACCCCTGGGACTGCTCCTGCAATCCCTAGGGGAACCCTGCTACTGCAAAATCCTCTCTCTCCCAGAGTTGAGTGGCAAGCCCCTCTGCCCCTGAGACTGCTCGCTGCAGTCCTCAGGGGGACCCCGTTACTCCAACAGTCCTTCTCGCTGGTCACACACTCCCAGAGGTTAACCGCCCCCTGAAACCGTCCCTCTCTGAGCCTTCAGCACGCCTGGTCCTCATTATCCCTCCTTTGTTTTACTGCTCCCCAGTCACTTACTGCAAGCAGCGCCATTCACGGGGTGCAGTACGTCCCGCCGCTACCACCAGTTGTCACGGAGTCCCTGGGCGATGCTCTGGAACTGCTCCCCACCAAGCCAGGCAGGACTTTGGGGAACCTCCTCTCCCTTGGAGCAGACTGTCTCCAGGGCAAGAAGCTCACACGGCTTCACCTCCTGGGTCTCTCCTTGGAGCATTCAGCATCCTCTGCCCCTCCATGCGCTTCCCACAGCGAGCTCGCCCAGGCGGGGTCCTGGGGAAGCCACAGGGTCCTGCCCCCCCACTTTGCAGTCAGACGTGACTCTCAGCCAGCCAGTAACACAGAGGTTCATTAGATGACAGGAACAGGGTCTAAAACAGAGCTTGTAGGTACAGAGAACCGGACCCCTCGGCCGGGTCCATTCTGGGGGTCAGTGAGCCAGACCCCCACGTCTGCCCTCACTCCTCATCCTCAGCTAGCCCCAAACTGAAACCCCCACCAGCCCCTCCTCCTCTGCTCAGCTCCTTTCCTGGGCCAGGAGTTCACCTGATTCCTTTGTCTCCAGCATCTTCAGTTGGCAACTTTGCAGAGGAGGGGCCCAGGCCATCAGTTGCTAGGAGACAGAGCATCAGGCATTTAGGTGCACTGGCCCTTTGCTCTGCAGCAATCATACCCTTATTCCAACATCTAGATACTTAAGAACTGCACGGGGGACACTGAGGCACCAACACAGTATTCAGAGCAAACATTAAGAACATTCCCAGTTCGTCACACCAAGTCAATGGGTGGCCTGTCCCGGGAAGCCCTGGAGGGTCACATAGGACATCATGTCCAAACATGTGGGTGCCTGGGAAACAGCCTGCTCCTACTTGGGGCTGAAGGGACAGCCATGTTTGGATCAACCTGCTCCAAAGAGCAGCTCCCCCTCTCCTCCAGCCTGTGCTGACGGGGCTGTTCTGATCCTGGCTGTGCCCCCAGGGAGCCGAGAGGATGGGGTGGATGCTGACAGATCCTACCTCCTGCTACCTGGCAACACGCAAGATGTGCAGGATCATCCTGGGGAGGGCAGCTCCTCTCTGCCCTGGGCTGGGGCTCGACAGGGTGGCCTGCTGCTGGAGTCCCCATCAGGCTCCATCAAGCCCCCTCCCTCCCTCCCTCCCTCAGTCTCCATCCTGCAGGGCCCCAGCCAGGGTCACACTGGGAGCTGGGGAGTGTCCCTCAGCTGAGCCAGCTGCTCAAGGCAGGCACTGCCAGGCCACGCATGGACGAGATTGCAACGCACTGGCTGTCCCGCCTTCCTTGCTGCCACTGTCAAGTATCAGAGGGTAACCGTGTTAGTCTGGATCTGTAAAAGCAGCAAAGAATCATGCATCTGAGGAAGTGGGTATTCACCCACGAAAGCTCATGCTCCAAAACGTCTGTTAGTCTATAAGGTGCCACAGGATTCTTTGCTGCTTTTGCTGCCACTGTTGCTCAGGAAGCAGCTAATTAGTTGCTCCTGCTAATTAGCCCTATTCCTGCCTTTGATATCAACTGCTCCTTTTGCAGAAGGATGCGCAGTCAATAATTAAGAACAAGAAAGTTCTTTGGCTGGTATGCAAGGAACCCAGGGAGTCTGCCAGGGAAGCAGGCCCCAGCGTGTGTCACAGGCAGCAGCCCCACCCTTCTGGCTGTGGGGAGCCACATGGGCCCTGCAGCAGGGCCTGTGCCAGCCAGGGAGACGGCCCATGGCTGGGGCTGTTGGGCTACTCAGAAGCAAGGGATTCCCTGAAGGAAACAGCCTCCCCCTTTGCCTTCTGGAGTGCAGGGGGCTGTACAAAACCCTGCTGAACTTGCTCATCATCTTCAATCAGCCTGTGAAAGTCTCTGGGCCATGGAAACAAGGTTCCCACTAGCACGGCCTGGCCCACCCCACCCTGGAAATGACAACTCCTCCCACATCCCCACGCCAGGAGCATCACCCAGCACCCTGACAGCATGCTGGAGCCTGAGCTGGGGGGGGCTGCAGCCTTGGCATTCGGTCTGATCGACAGCCCTCCACAGCCCTGATTTAATGCCCACTGACTGCTGAGAGCCAGGGAGGGGCCCCTAGGGAGACGGGAAGGTACAGGAGTCTCTGCAGCTTCCTGCTATGAGTAACCGGGGGAATCGGTGTGCGGGGAGCTTGGGCTCAGACAGTCGCCGGGGGGTGGCTAGCCCAAGCAGTGCCACCCTCAGGGGACTGAAGGAGACAGTACAGGATTACCCACCTCCCTAGGACAGTGCTCAGGTCCTTGCTTGCACCCTGCATCTGACACAGAGCAGCACAGTGCTCCCTGCCGCTGACTCAGAGGGAAGAGCACCCGTCAGTGAGTCATCCCCAGCAAGGAACCCAGGGAGTGACGTGAGTGATTCCTGGGACTCTCATCCAAACCCTGGCCCTGTCTGCTTGTGAGAGCAGCTAGGAACGGCACCGGGGGCCTGGCTGCAGGAGTGAAGGGAGTCCCCGAGCAGCAAGCTGTGGCACTGACTGCCTCTAATTACCATCACCATGGAGTCCCCGCCCCACTCGTGCACCCAGCGCCATGTGTCACCTGCCCTGTTCTCCTGAGCGGCTGGACCAGCCCCCTGCAGCAGCAGGCACCCACCCAGAGGCCACCTGCGATGGCCCTTCCCCAGGCTATCAGCAAGGCTCAGCTACACAAACTGATTCTTTATTGTGCTAATCCAAGCGAGGTGATCGGCCCAGCTCCCTGGGGTGCAGCCTCCCCACCCCGGGGTCAGAACTTCAGCCCTCGCCGGCTCAGGTCGCCCGGGCCTCTCTGATCTGCTCCTGAAGCTCCTTGCTGCAGCCTCACAGTCATTGAACGTAGCCAGGCGGTAGCCAATGGTCGCCAGGGAGTAGCAGCCGAAAGCCACCAGCAGGTACACAGGGAAAGGCCAGAGCACCTGCTGGCAGGGCAGAGGGAGGTGGAGGCCCAGGGGGTCTAAGGCCAGGGTGGCCCAGGCAGTGCCCAGCAGGGCCAGTCCGCACAGCCACTGCACCAGCTTGGTCATGGTGCACATAGCCAGGTCTCTGGGCGCAGGATGGGCTGCAAGAGAGACGCAGAGAGCAGGTGAGCAACAGAGTGCGTCGGGGCTGAGATGCTGATAGACCCCCCTCCCCCAACACCTGCCGCAGCCCTGCCAGGCCCCAATACACACTCCCTCCCCCAATACCCCCCAGCCCTGCCGGGCCCCAATACACCTCCTGCCCCAATATCTGCCCACCCCTGCTGGGCCCTGATACCCCCCACTAGCCCGCCTGGACCCGATACACTCCCCAGCCCCCAATACCTGCCTAGCCCTGCCAGGCCCCAATACACACTCCCTGCCCCAATACCCCCCATCCCTGCTGGGCCCCGATACCCCCACTAGCCCCCCTAGACCCGATACCCCCCCCAGCCCCCGATACCTGCCAGGTCCTGATACACACTCCCTGCCCCAATACTCCCCATCCCTGCTGCCCCGATACCCCCCACTAGCCCCCCCCAGCCTCCGATACCCCCCCAGCCCAATACCCCCCAGCCCTGCCGGGCCCCAATACACCCTCCTGCCCCAATAGCTGCTCACCCCTGCTGGGCCCCGATACCCCCCACTAGCCCCCCCCTGGACCCGATACCCCCCCAGCCCCCGATACCTGCCTAGCCCTGCCAGGCCTGATACACACTCCCTGCCCAATACCCCCCATCGCTGCTGGGCCCCAACACCCCCCACCCCAATATCTGCCAGGCCCCGATACACACTCCCTGCCTCAATACCCCCCATCCCTGCTGAGCCCGATACCCCCCACTAGCCCTCCTGGCCCCGATACACCCCCCCAGCCCCCGATACCTGCCTAGCCCTGCCAGGCCCTGATACACAGTCCTCCCCCAATACTCCCCAGCCCTACTGAGCCCCGATACCCCCCCACCCCAATACCTGCCAGGCCCAATACACCCCCTCCCCCAATACCCCCCAGCCCTGCTGGGCCCCGAGACCCCCCCCACCCCAATACCTGCCAGGCCCCAATACACACCCCTCCCCCAATACCCCCATCCTGCTGGGCCCCAACACCCCCCCCACCCCAATACCTGCCAGGCCCTGATACACCCCCCTCCCCCAATACCCCCCAGCCCTGCCGGGCCCCGAGACCCCCCCTCACCAGCCTCCCCGCTCAAGCGCCAGCGGCCTCTCCCGTCGCGGAACTGACGTCACCCTCAAGCGCCGCGGCACGTGGGCGGCGTGCTCGGCCCGCGGCCTTCTGGGAGTTGGAGTTCGGGAGCCTGAGCCGCCGGGGCGGGGCGGGGCGGGGCTCCCCCAGTGACCCGCGGGAGTGGGGCCCCACCGGGTGCCTGTTTGCAAGGAGCTCCGCGCGGGGACACCGTGTTCCTGGGAGCCCCACGCCCGCAGGTGCTGCGGGGGTAAGTCAGCCAGTTCCGTGCGGGGCGCACCGGGCACTGCCGCGGGCTGCGCGGACAGTGGTCTGAGCAAGGAGGCTGAAGCCGCTTGGGCATGTGAAAAAGAAACGTCTCTCTGGCCGAGGCCTGACGGTACCACTTGCGGGAGGACAGAAAAGAGCAGGACCAGGGCTGACGCAGAAGAAAACCATGGAGAAAGATGACGGTGTCATGGAAACCGACTACAAGAGAATTACGGAATTGGTCTGAAATCAACAAGCTGAAATTCAATAAAACCAATGCCAAGTGCTTCACTTAGGAAGGGAAATTAAAAATGGCCAGCTACAAAATGGGGACTAATTGGCTAGGAGGCTGTGCTGCTGCAGAGGATCGGGGGTTAGAATGGGTCACAACTTGAAGGTGAGTCAACAATGTGAAGCAGTTGAAAAAAGGCTGCTCCTATTCTGAGCTGCATTAACAGGAGGAATGTCCTGCTCTGCTCAGCACTGCCGAGGTCTCAGCTGGAGAACTGGGTCCAGTTCTGAGCACCACACTTCAGCAGAGATGGGGACAAATTGAGGGAGTCCTGTGAGGAGCCACAAACCGATCGAGGTTTAAAAAAACGGGCCTAGGACAGAGGAAAGGTTAAAAAACGGGGCATGTTCAGTTCTTGAGGAAAGACAACTGAGGGGAGGGGACCTGAGAACAGCCTTCATATAGGTTAAGGCAGGAGTTCTCAAACTGGGGGCATAACCCACAATCTGGTTACTTGGGGGTTGCCAGTTTGTCAGCTCCATGTGGCTGAGAGCCCCAAGCCCCCATTAAATTAAATTGCCACTCCCCCGTTTTGAATTTATAAGGGGGGTTCACACTCAAGAGTTTTGCTGTGTGAAAGGGGTCACCCATAAAAAAAGTTGAAAACCCCTGTGTTAAGGGCTCTTATAAAGGGTCTGGGAGTGGGTGATGGATGGATCATATGATGATTCCCTGTCTCGGGGGCATCTGGCATTGGCCACTGTGGGAAGACAGGATACTGAGCTAGATGGACCCTTGGTCTGCCCCATATGGCCGTTCTTATGTTCTTATCAATCGTCTCCACACTCCACTGAAGGTAGGACAAGCAGTGATGGGCTTAATCCACAGCAAGGGAGATTTATGTTCGCTAGGAAAATCTTCCTAACTCTCAGGGGAGTTAAGCTCTGGAACAGGCATCCGAGGGGGGTTATGCAATCCCTGTGAGCTGGGGGGCAGGGTTAGGAACAGGTTGGACAAACCCCTGTCAGGGATGGTCTAGGTTGCCTTGGTCCTGCTTCTCTGCAGGGGACTGGAACTTGATGACTTTGTGAGATCCCTTCCAGCCCCACATATCTATGGGTCTATGAAAGGAGCAAGAAATGTGGAAACATTGAGTTGTGTCATGGACCATCTAATCTAATAATTCCTCCACCCCTGGAACTGGGTGCCCAGCCTTGCCCCCCCCACCTCGGTGTCCCTCCCTAGCCCTCCACTCTGGAACTGTGTGGCCCGCCCACCCCTGGGATTGGGTGTCCCACACTGGCCCCTCCTGCCTCACACTGCCCTCCTGTCTCCTGGCACTGGATGACCCATCCTGCCCCCCAGGTCCCCAATGCAGTACTGGATGCCCTTGCAAGTGCCAGGTTTATAGCCTCAGCATCCCAAGCTCAGGGTCCACCAGCCCTGCACAGGGCTGCCTGGCTCCTTGGCACTGCAGAGGGTTAGTGGAGCTGGTGGAGCTGTCTGGCGCTGGCTGTGCGGGGTGCCTAGATCCCTCCTTGCCCATCTCTCCCTGGAAGTGAAGCCAGGCCCCGGTCACGGAGCACTGGGAACGGGTAGCTTGTGCGTTCTCACTGACACACAGGGCAGGGTGATGCACAAGAAGGTCTGGGAGCCAAGGGCAGCAACCGTTGCCATCCCAACAGCAGGAACTTCAGGGAGAGGGAGAGCTGGTCACGGGGTGCAGAGCTCCACAGCTCCTGCCCCTGCACAGACCTCACGGGGGCAGCACAAGCCCCCGCCAGAGACCCCGGTCCTGAGACCCTTTGGCAGGGAGAATTGGGGGGGTTGCTGCAATGCCCTGCACCTGAGGGCCCTGCCATGCCCAGAGCGCGAGTGGTGCCCTGGGTTGCAGTGGTGCCTGTGCCTCAGTGGGTTTTGGGGGGGGGGACGGGGACGACCAAAGGGGATCCTTAGCAAGACCCTAGCCGCCTCCCCATGCCCATGTTGCCTGTTTTGCCTGCTTGTTTCCTGGGGCTCCCAGCCAGCCCCAGAGGAAGCAGCCGGATTCCTTGTTGTCGCGGCTGGGAGCGAAGAGGCAGCAGCAGCAGGAAACATCTGGTTTCCTCTTGTCGGGTGAGAGCCAGGGATGGAGGGGACAGCGGCCATGGGGTGGGGTGTGTGCGTGTGCGTGTGTATGTGTGCGTGTGCCCCTGGCCCTGGGATGGGGAGGGCGTCCTGGCAGGCAGAGACCTCATAGGTACAGATGTGAATGCCCTCGGGGTATGTGGGTCTCACACACACACACCCCACTGCAGCGCAGGGATTGGGCCTGGTGCCTCCAGCCCTGCTAGCTCCAAGGGGTGTGTGTGCAACCCCCGGGCAGGGGGATTGAGTGGCTCAGGCATCATCCAGGGCAGCACTGGGGGAGGATGAGAGGGCTCCATCAGCTGCAGCTGGCCCCTCACCTGCCCCCAGGGCATCTCCGCAGGAATGTGCAGCTAATTAGCAGGAAACTCCCCCAGGGAGCCTAAGTAGGACTGAGCCCAGCCTCCCAGGCCAAAGGCAATGTCTCCCTCCTGCAGCCTGGGACCCTCCCCTCGCCCCTCTGGCAGGGAGCATGAGCACAGATCCCCCTCACACACCAATTACTGTGCTCCCTTCTGAGCCCTCCAGCCACAGTCATTCCTGCAGCTCCTCTGCCTGCCTTGTGGGGCCCAGTCAGAGGAGGGGAAATCTCCCAGCGCCAGGTAAAGGGACTTCCCCTCCTTGCTGAGGTATTGCTGCCACATTGAAGCCCCAGTCAGGGTCTGGCCCTGCTGCGCCAGGTGCTGCACATGCAGCAGGAGACAGTCCCTGCCCAGAGAGCTAAGGGCATGGCCTAAAGTCCTGCTGGCTCTTGGCTCTGTTCCTCCATCCCCCCAAGCTCCCTTCCTTTGAGCTACCAGCACCCGGAGATGAGCCTATTGGCCCTGGGGCAGAGGCTGTATGTGAAGAAATTGGGGGGCTTGGACGGAACAACTCCCCCAGCAGGACTGGGCCTACGGTGACCAGATGAGAGGAAGAAAATATCGGGACACATGGTGGGGGGGTCGCTGGCAGAGCAAAGCAACACAGAGTCCTGCAAAATATCAGGACAAATTGCGTCCCAACCAAAGATCAGTCGAGATGCGGGACAAACACCTGAATATCGGGACATCTGGTCACCCTAACTGGGCTGCAGCTTGAGAGCCCTGGCCATGCTCAGGGAAGGGACAGAGGCCTAAGAGGGAGCAGGGAGCCGGAGCCACAGCCAGGGTCTGCCCATACTCTCTGTTGCCAGCTGATAGCTGTCTGGGACCTCTGCTACCCAGTCACCAGCCCCTGTGTAGGGGTCAGGTTGCTGATGTCGCTATAACCGCCCTGTTCCAACAGCTCCCCCAAGCCCCAGACCTTGGCCCAGTCCAGGCTTCTGACAAACCAACACAGAGGAGCACGTCCCGGAGAGCAGCCTAGGCAGCCTGGGGCCAGAGAACCTCTGCCCAGGCCTGGAACTGACACAGGGCTGCCCCTCCCTGGCCAGGGGGCTCTGCTGGTTGGGCCCCAATTCCCCCCAATAGGAGAGCAGGGGCCTGCGTCAGTGACCCCCCCCAGCGTTGCTCTGCCCTGGGGCCTGCAGCACCCACTGGGCCTAGACTGGAGTCCCTGCCCCCTCTCTCAGGCACCATGGCCCCAGCCCAGGCAGGGAGAGGGAGCATTGGATCTCTGCTCTCTTCTCCCTCAGCTTCCATGCCAAGTAAGAAGCCTGAGAGTAGGGGAAGTGAGCCAATCCCCAAGGGAGCTGCAGAGAGGCCTAAGGCCCCTGGCTGAGCTGTGTAGCTTCGGGGGGGCGTAGAGGGTCAGCTCCAGCTACCTGGAGAGGCCAGGAACCAGGCGGGCTCTGCTGCAACAGCACCACGATCCCAAGGCTCCTGGGCTCAGCCTAGTGTCTGACAGCAGCTTAGGGCCTGGCAGTCTCCTGGACCCACCTGCACAGGGAGAGGCTTCCATCTGCCCCTGTGGGCCAGTAAATGGCAGGGCTGGGGAATGTGCTGGGAGGAAGGGGGTGGGAAGGTGCTTTGTTCTTCTGCCAAGTGCTGGCACAGGAGCCTGAGTAAATGCTTTGCCTCTCGGAAGAAGCTAGCATAGCAGCATTTTGTGGGCCCGGCCCAACAGCTGGAGCAAAGTGGGACCAGGGACAGTGAGCGACATGCTCCTGAACAGGGCGGGTGCCTGGCCAGGGCAGGGAGATGGGGATCAGTCCCTTCTAGCCAATGGCCACGCATCTGCCCTGCCAGAAAGGCTCTGGAGTCATCATCCTGTGGCCCTGGAGGGACCCAGCTCCTGGGGCCAGCCGGGAACTCCTGTCGCCTGGATAAACGCAGAGGGCAGAGGCTCTGGGGAGCGATGGCTCAGCCCTGAGGAAATGGCCTCTCTAGGCTAGTGGGAGCGCTCGGCCCACCCTCTGCCAGCTGCAGCCGTGACCCACTTGGAGACGCTGCACATACGCACCAGCCTAAACCCCTGCTGGAGCCAGGGCCTGCACCTACCTGCCTGGTCCTGCTGGGCTCTTCCTCACCTTGCAGGTCTAGACAGACACCATCAGCATGTTCCCACTCCCTGTAGCTGGGCAAAGGGGGGCTGCCAGGCTCCACTCAGCAGGAGACCCACTCCCCTCCCGCCACTGAGTGTCAGCCTGTCTGGGCTGTTCCAGGCAGATAGACCCTTTGTTCAGCAGGCCTGGTTCAGTCAGACCCCCCCTCGCCCCCTCTGACTCCAAGGGGAGAGGCAGGTTCAGTCAGCCTTAGGCTGCCCTTTGCAAAGAACCTGACTTGCAGGAGGTCGCCCACCGGCTGCTCCCATCCCAGCCCCCTCTGGAACAGACCGTTAATCCTGCCAGCCCCCCCCCAGGAGTGGGGTGAGTTCCTGTGATCACTGCAGGTGGGGTAGCAGACACAGGTGCAGCCAAGGCCTGGGGCCACACTGAGTCAGCAGCAGCCAGGAGGGCCCAGCTGTTCCCCCGCTCCCCTCAGGCACAGTAAGTGTGATTTGGCTCCCGTCTGGGGAATGCTTTCAATGCAGTTTATGGTACACAGCGTCTCTGCTACACCCCTAGGGTGACCCTACAGCCCATTCCGTCTGGGACAGACCCTTCTTTGAGCCTGTCTCAGCCATCCTGACTTCTCTGGCAAAAGTGGGCATTTGTCCCTTTGCTCTTGCCAACTTGATCAGTTGTCAAAGGCAAATGGGACAAATGTGTGGGGTGTGGTGGAACACGGGGGGGGGAGGGAGCAAATCCAGCCCCTGCCCAGGGAGGAGGCAGCGCCTCAAGTGACTCCGCAGAGACGCCAGCCCCAGCCTCACACAGTAGGCAAGCAGGGCTCAAGCAATCGGCTCAGACCAGCCCTGTGTGGGAGAGGAGCTCTGGCCAGCCCCACATGGTGACCAACTTCCCCTTTGGGAGATATGGCCGCCCTGTACACACGCTTTGCAGAGGGCTGGTACAGGAAGAGAGATGTCCCTAGAAAAGAACTGGAGCGGGGAGGGAGCTAGGACTGCCCGTGGGTTTGGCAGCAGGTGGCTCCGGGTGCTGATGGGATCGTAAGCATCACAAGCTTGGAGCCAGAGACAGGGAAGCCATCCTTGCTCCTGGGAAGGCGCTGGCTCTTGGGAAAGTCCCACTCATAAGGACTCCACCGCCCAGGGCCCCGCCTGCCTCCCAGGCAGGAGTGCTAGGTCTGTTACAGAACAGAGCAGGCACTGGAGTCCCCCAGAATGCGATTAATTGCAGCCGAGAGGCAGTGCCCTCCGCTGACCCCCTCTCCTCCCGTGGGGGCCTGGAGGATTCAGGGGGGCAGGCAGAGCAGCCTGGGGTTTGCCGGGTGACAGAAGGCAGCACCACCCAGCGGCCTCAGCCGGTGCTGCCCATGTGTTCAAACCACCATGTTTTCTGTCTCATCTCCTGGGCACGCAGAATCCATTGCCAATACTACAGTGCCTCCTGCTGGTACACTGCTGGGTATTGCACAGGATGAAGCCACCACACTCAGCCATCTGTGTAGAGTGGCTCTGCTGCCGCCCTGCCGTTGAACGTGCAGGGAGCTGGGCCTGGGCAAGGGAGCAGCTGTGCCCACAGCCACCGAGGCCAAGGAAGCCACAGGAGCTGCTGACCAGAGGTTACAAAGAGCGTTTTATTGGGTGTCCCAGAGTCCTGGGCAGGCTGGGATGGGAGGGGCCATGGGGGCATCAATTCCTCTTCTTGCCTTTGCCAATGGCCTTGGCGGGGCGCCACCATGGGTGCTGCAGACTGGTAGAGCGTGGAGGAAATCTTGTTGATGTAGTAGAGGCCAATCATGGAGAAGATGAAGCTGAGAGGAGGACAGGCCAGTCAGCACCATCCCTTGCCCATACCTGCTCCCCACATGAGCTCCCTCTGGGCCTGGAGCCAAGCTCCAGCTATTAGAGACCAGGCTGGGGGCAGCTTATCCCCCTCCTCCAGCTACTTGCGGGGTACTGCCCCTTCCTCTGAAGCAGTTGGCACTGGTCTGGTGGAGACAGAATCCTGGGCATGATGGACCAGGAGCAGAGCCAAACATGAAATTCTGTGCTGTTACCAGCCGGGGAACGACCCTGCCATCCCTGCAACCCCTCGTCTGGCACAGTGGCAGCCCCACCAGCCCCAGGCCCAGCTGGGGACCAACTCTGCTGGCCCCACACCAGCTGGGGAAACGAGCTCTGTAAGGCCTAGCAGGTCTCTTCAGCCCTGACGGCACCTTCTTAGAGCAAGGGCTGGATGTTAGTGCTCCCCAGGGCAATGTCCTCCCCCACTCTGAGAACTGAGGGGACCTGTTCCCGGCTACTGCACCGTGATGGGCTTTCTACGTACCAGGTGGTCACACACACTCTGTGGATGAGGCCTGATGCAAAGAGAGCGAGTAAGAGACAGACGAGGACTGGAGAAGAGAAAAGGGGAGAAATTGAGTGGCAGTGAGTGTCTACCCTGGGCATGCTGCATTGGCAAGCCAGCCTCCCCCAAGGGGGGAGCAGCACGTGGGAACCCCAGAGCAGGGTTAGGGTCCGACCGGGAGTGCAGTGTTGGGCAGATTTTCCCAGGGCAGGGCTGGGGTCCCAAAGGGGTGGGGGGAAGTGTGTCTGCTCAGTGTAGCACTGGACTCTCAGCAGGGTGACTCTGCAGATCCAGGATCTCAGGAATAATCAGACCCCTGCCCCCCACAATCCCCTTGGGTCTTGCTGTTTCTTTTAATTACCTGGGAGCTACAAATGTGATCTGTGTGTCCCCCCCTCCCCCCCAGGCAGGGCTGGGCACTTACTCTCTGGGAATATTTTGGCTTGGAACCCTTTGCCGAAGACCAAACTCTCCAGGTTGTTGAATGCCTGTTGCCAGAGTTAAGGAAAGGAAGGAAGGGAGGCAACTGCCACTGGGGAGACAGTGCGGGGTCTGCCCCAGCTCAGGTTCCCCCCGCAACGCCCCAAAGGATACGGTGAGGGAGAAGATGAAGAGGGCGGATCCCAGCAGCCCGCCCTGGATGGTCAGCCACTCAGTGGAGGCCAGCTGCTTGCTGTACATCTGCATCCCGGTGAAGAGCAGCAGGGAGAGAAGCGAGGAGAGCGCCAGGGACGTGCCCGTGCCCACGGCTGGGGACAGAGCAAGAACCACGCAATGAGGCACTGGGCCACTGCCGGGCCCTCCCCAGCAACCTGCGGCCACTCCTGTGGGGCTGCTGCAGCTCCGGGCCGGCTCACACTGCTGTGTGATGGGCCATGCAGCGCCCAGGCACCAGGGTGATGGGTGCCACATGAACTGTATGCTGTGCAGCAGCCCTGCCCCTCATGCCTGGGGATCCAGGTGCCAGCAGCCCCATGTGAGTGTGGGGGAGCACTATGGGCACAAAGCCTCAGGGTGGTCCCTGCACACGTCCCCTGGCAGGCCCCCCTCACCCTGCCCCCCGAGGTACCTCTCCCCAACACACCAGGGCACCCCCAGCCCCCCACCTGGGGCACGTCATCCCCTGCCCCGCTCCCCAAGGGCACCTTCCCTGTTGGGCACCCCCAGCCCCCCACCTGGGGCACCTCACACACCCCCTGCCCCCTGGGGTACCTCCCCCTGCCCCACCAGGGCACCCATCGCCCCCCTGGGGTACCTCCCCCCACCTGCGGCACCTCACCCCCTGCCCTGCCCCCTGAAGGCCCCTCCCCTGGTGGGCACCCCCAGCCCCCCACCTGGGGCACCTCACACACCCCCTGCCCCACCAGGGCACCCATCGCCCCCCTGGGGTACCTCCCCCCACCTGCGGCACCTCACCCCCTGCCCTGCCCCCTGAGGGCCCCTCCCCTGGTGGGCAGCCCCCCCCCTCCGGGGCACCTCGCCCCCCCGCCCCCGGGGATCCTCCCCCCGCCAACCGGGGCACCCCCCCCGCCAGGGCACCACGTGCCCCGGGTCACCGCGCCCCCGCCCCCGTTACCCATGACGCCCCGCGAGGTGCCGCCGCCGACCCGTCCGCGCTAAGACCCTGACACGCGACCCCGCTTCCTGCGCACGCGCGGCCAACCCGGCGCAGAGAGCCGAACTGCGCACGCGCCAGGCCGAGGCTACTCGGGAAGGGACGCGGCTGTGAGCGAGTGGTGAGTCTTTTACGCATGCGCAGCCTCTGCGGTGTTCGAGCGATCGCCGAGTCCGCCTAGCGGCCGAGAGGAGACCAGGGAACCCGCTTTGCGCTCCTGTGCGCATGCGCAGAGCCTTGCCAATGCAGCGCCCCCAGGAGGTTGGGCGTAGACATTACAGTTATCCTATAGGGCCCCTATTCTCCTAGGCTGGCAGGAGCTCCCGCCCCTTCGGCCCTTATGGGCATAGGTGCTGGAACTGGGGGGGCTTGAAGGGGTTCCATCGTATCCAGGGTTTAGTCTGGTTCAATGGCTCTCAGCATCCCCGCTGTACAAGTTGTTCCAGCCCCATGCTCTTGGGGGGGGCTGTGGGGCCTGTGCACTGGGCTGGGACCTGCCTGTGCCCACTGAGGCGCAGTATGGACAGACATAGACCGAGGGATGGACAGACGGGTGGACACAGAGCCCTGTCTGCACTAGCCATGGTGGTGGAGTGGGGCACAGCAGTGGGGCTTGGCCAGAGGGCCTAGGAGCGGCAGATCACATGCCTAGTGCCTCCCACGCTGTGGCCGATGCCCTTGGCACCAACGTGGTTTTCACCGACTCCTCATCCTGACCCCACTTCTCTCCTTTGGGCCCTTTCTCAGGGTCTGGGCGTTAACTGCTGAACTAAGAGGCCAATTAGGGCTCCCTGTTGACTCAGGCCTCACTGTTCTAGCAGTGCCCCAGGGTGCTGGCATCTTCCAGCCCAGATAACTCAGCTATAACATGGAGCTTGTGCTGTGATGTCTGGACCCCAGAGCGTGCCTCAATTTTTCAATCCTCTCCTTGCCAGCCCTGGGCTGCCAGCCACAGGTCTTTTCCCTTCTGCTCTGGCTCTGCCCAGCCCAGGGCTGGAGAGACACACAGCCCAGCAGCTGCTGGCTGCTTGGCAGCCTCTAGGCCATGTCCACATTAGCAAACTGTGTTTAGCTTGTGTCACATTCACAGTGCGGAGGGGCAGTGAGTGGGTCGAGATAAAGCCCAGGGGGAGCCCAGGGCTAGCACCAGGGGTTAAAACACACCTTTTCCCTGGGGAAGACAAGGCTTGTGAAATTAAGAGAGCGGAGGTGGGGAAGGGAATATCTTTTACTGGACCAGAGTCTGTGGGTGAGAGACAAGCTTCCCAGCTCCACAGAGCTCTTCTGCAGGTCTGGAGAACAAATCAGACGGGCTCCCAGCAAGAGTCCCCGTTGTACCCAACCTCCATGACAGCGGGCACTAACCAGTGGCTGCGCTGGCAGCCAAACTCTCCTCTCTGTTGACATCCCCAGCAGAGCTGGGCGGATGGGGAAGCCTGGCTCCCAGGCCAGCGCTCAGATCATACGTTCGGGTAGCGGAGTCTCGGAACATCCAGTGGCAGGGGTGTGGACCGTGGCGGGGGGGGGAGATTTCACGAGGCCCCAGAGCCCCAAAGGGACTGTGGGGCCAACAGGTCTACAGCTGGGAATGGCCCTGAGCTGAGGGGGGTGGGTGTCCTGGTGCTGGGGTGTCTGAGGCTCGGCTAGTAACCCCAGCCAGGCTGCCTCTGCCCTGCTCTCTCTTTCCCGGCACTGGCTGCTGCCCCCTGGCACATGAGAAGCAGTCATGTGAGGAGTGGGGCAGTGCTGCCCTGAAGGAATCAGCACCTCTCCTCTGTCTGCAGGTGCAGGGGGGCAACCCTACCTCCCCGGTGCCAGCCCCTCCCCCTGGTGCCAGCCCATCTCCTCTGTCTGCAGGTGCAGGGGGGCAACCCTGTCCCCCCGGTGCCAGCCCCTCGGCTCTCCCCAGAGCCAACCCCTTTCCTCCATCTGCAGATGCAGGTGGGCAACCCTGCCCCCTGGTACCAGCCCCTCATTCCCCTCCCCCCAGTGCCAGCCCCTCTCCTCTGTCTGCAGGTGCAGAGGGGCAACCCTGCCCCCTGGTACCAGCCCCTCGCTCCCCTCAGAGCCAGCCCCTCTCCTCTGTCTGCAGGTGCAGAGGGGCAACCCTGCCCCCCCCGATGCCAGCCCCTTGCTCCCCTCAGAGCCAGCCCCTTTCCTCTGTCTGCAGGTGCAGAGGGGCAACCCTGCCCCCCCCCCGGTGCCAGCCCCTCGCTCCCCTCAGAGCCAGCCCCTTTCCTCTGTCTGCAGGTGCAGAGGGGCAACCCTGCCCCCCTCCCGTGCCAGTCCCTCGCTCCCCTCAGAGCCAGCCCCTCTCCTCTGTCTGCAGGTGCAGAGGGGCAACCCTGCCCCCCCCATGCCAGCCCCTCGCTCCCCTCAGAGCCAGCCTCTCTCCTCTGTCTGCAGGTGCAGAGGGGCAACCCTGCCCCCCCCATGCCAGCCCCTCGCTCCCCTCAGAGCCAGCCCCTTTCCTCTGTCTGCAGGTGCAGAGGGGCAACCCTGCCCCCCCCATGCCAGCCCCTTGCTCCCCTCAGAGCCAGCCCCTTTCCTCTGTCTGCAGGTGCAGAGGGGCAACCCTGCCCCCCTCCCGTGCCAGCCCCTCGCTCCCCTCAGAGCCAGCCCCTTTCCTCTGTCTGCAGGTGCAGAGGGGCAACTCTGCCCCCCCCGTGCCAGCCCCTCTCCTCTGTCTGCAGGTGCAGAGGGGCAACTCTGCCCCCCCCGTGCCAGCCCCTCCTCCCCGGTGCTAGCCCCTTTCCTCTGTCTGCAGGCGCACGGGGGCAACCCTGCCCCCCCCCGGTGCCAGCCCCTCGCCCCTACCCCCACCGCGCTCCCCCCAGGCCGGAGCTGGACCCGGGAGCATGCGCACCGCTCCCTGCCTCAGCTCGGCTCCGCCGTGCGCCCTCCCCGCCGCAGACTGGGGTGTTCGCCGCCGCTGCCCTGCCGTCGGGAGTGGAGCCCGGCCGGGGGCGGCCCGGAGCCATGGCGGAGGGCGAGGAGCTGCAGACCTTCACCTCCATCATGGATGCGCTCGTCCGGATCAGTGTGAGAGGCTGGGGGCTGCCTGGAGGAGGAGAGCGGCTCCTCGGACGGGAGTGGGCACGCCTCGAGATGGGGGGGATGGGGTGTGTAATGCACGGGGGTGGGGTGTGCAATGCACAGGGGTGACTGGTGTGCAATGCACGAGAGTGATCCGTGTGCATTGCACGGAAGATGAGGTGTACAGGGGCCAGGAGGATGATTGTACAGTGCAAAGGATAACTGGGTGTGCAATGCACGGGGATGACTGGGTGTGTGGTGCATGGGGGATGAGCGTGCAATGCACGGGGAAGGGTAGAGAGATGGTGGTGATGGAGGATGTGATGATGCTGGCATGGGAGGGGGGTGAGCAGGAACCAGACCAGCTGCTTCTGGGGGTGAAATGCTTGAATCCAGCAGCCGCCCTAGCCACTGCCCTGCCCCCGCTCCCTCATCCCCAGCCTGGGTACTGCTACCCCCTCTCCCCAGTCGCCTCCATCCCTGCCCTGGACCCTCCTTCCCCAGGGGCTGAGAAGGATCCCGAGCATCCATGCAGATCTCAGTCTCCATGGCAACCCTATGCAGGCGCTCCCAGGGCTGGATGCCAGGCAGCAGCCACGGCCCAGTCCGGCTCTGTCTCTGCCCTGCCCCCTTCTCCCCCTGCCCCTCCCTTCACCATCTCCCTTCCTCCTCCCCCCTCGCTTTGTGTCAGCTGCGCCCCTTCTCCGGAGGCAGACATGGCATCCAAGAGATGCAGCAAGGTGAGTGCGGGCCCTGGCCAGCTGACAGCTCCCCCCCCATCGCCCCACCACGGGGGTCTGGGAGCAGGGCGACTGTCTGGGCTTTGTAATCTGCCCCTCCGTGGCCAGGTGATGGATGGGCCTGGCAGGCTGCAGGCTCCGCGCTGGCTGCCTCAATCCTCCGCTGCGGGGGTGTGTGTCTGCGGCATGCACTGAACGGGGCAGATGCACCTGGGACGTGCCGGCTACACAAGGGGTAGCAGCAGGAGCAGTCGAGCCAGGAGCGGAGGGTCCTGAATGGGGCTTTGGGGCAGAGGGAGCTGTGTGGTTTGGGCCGGGGGGAGCTCTTTCCCAGCTGGGGGAGTTGGCAGCTTGTGGGCTCCTCAGGACACAGCATCTATTTCCTAGAGAGCCCGGCCAGGCAGAGCTGGGACTCAGGGCCTGCCTTGGGACTGGCTCCGGGGCCCACACCAGGCCCTTCACTCGGTCGCTCTGGGCCATAAACAGAGCCAGGATTTCGTTCTTTGTGGGTTGGAACTTGGCGGGTTTGGGGGCTGGGTGGGCGATTGCAGTGCAAAGCAGCAGTGAACAGGTCCGGTGTGTGCAATGGGGAGGGGTAGCAGGGAGAGAGGAGAACCAAGGGCCAAACCCAGCTCTGGCTCACTGAACCCATGGGGAACTGGGGGAAGCAGCGTGTCCCAGACCCTCTAACAAAGCAGCAAATTCTGCCACCGTTCCAAATGCAAAGCACAGTGTGGAAACCGCTTGACCCCCGTGGGCTCAGCCAGCCAGGTGCCCTGACTCCTTGCAAGCCTGGGTCAGACCAGAGCCCCATGCAGCTGTGTATCCCACCTCCTGCTGCCCAACCCTGGACCAGTCCAGCCCGGCACGCCAGAGGAAGCTCCCCCCCAACCCCGAATGCATCTCCTGCCTGGCCCCAGCATGGGGAACGTGGCAGGCATTGCTGCAGATGCGGTTCCCAGGGTCCTTCTGGAAAACACCCTGAGCTCTGCTCTGAAGGCCGGGGAATGGAGAAGGAGCAGCCTGGGGAGCTGGGGTCAGCCCACGGGAGTGTGTGGCAGGGATCTGGGACCATGCACCTAGCTGGGGGCTGGCTAGGCAGGTTCTGGAGCCAGCTGGGCACTTGCAGGGAACATGGCACCTCTTGTTACCTGCTGAAAGTGTCCAGTTAGCAGCTGTTTCTGGAATGAGCGGCAGTGAGACTGGGGGGACTGGCAGGGGACCCCCCCCCCGGAGAGCAGCTGTAATACCTGCCCAGCAAAGGCTCCCCCATACGGCTGCCAGCATGGAGCTCCTGGGTCAGGACTGAGCCCCAGCACCCCCTTTGGTGGGGGAAGGGAAAGGCAGTTCCTAGGTGGGCAGTTGTGGCCCTGCTGCTGGCTGCTCTCCCGGGGGGCTGAGCATTCTCCTTGGCCCCTCTCCAGACCAGCATGAAGAACATGGAGCGGGAGCTGATCTGCCCTGTCTGCAAGGAGATGTACAAGCAGCCACTGGCCCTGCCCTGCATGCACAACGTCTGCCACATCTGTGCCAGTGAGATCCTTGTGCAGCATGGCTACATCTGCTGCGACCCCAGTTCGGAGCCCACCTCTCCTGCCTCCACGCCGGCCACCCGCAGTCCCCGCATGGGTCGCAGGGTTGTCCCCAAACCCGACCGCCTGGATCGGCTGCTCAAGTCAGGTGGGGACAAGGGCACGTCCTGGGATCCCCAGCCCTGCCGCAGGGGGACCCTGCTCCTAGGGTCTGGGGGATGCAGCTTCCACGTCCCCTGTCCCCCAGAGTGCATTGGGAGCAGAAGGCTCCCGATCTCCCTTGGCAGAGTGGGAGGGATCTGTGCAGTTTGGCACGGGGATTCACTGGGGAAGCTCACTCAGGGGCCAGGAGGAGGCGGCGGCGAGGCCTGGGAGGGTAACTAGGCCTGTGCAGAGAATGCAGGCTCCCTGTGGCAGGGGTGTGGGCCATGGCAGGGGGTTGCAGCCATGGCAGAGGGGTGGCTGGCATGGCAGTGAGTGGTGGCCATGGCAGGGGGGTGGCAGCTGTGGCAGGGAGGTGGGGGGTGATGGCCATGGCAGGGGGGTTGATGGCTGTGGCAGGAGGTTGGCCATGGCAGAACTGATGTCATGTGACAGGCTTCTGGGTTCCCCCAGGATTTGGCACCTACCCGGGCCGGAAGCGGGGGGCCGTGCACCCCCAGACCGTCAGCTTCCTGTGCCCGGCCTGCCAGCGGGACGTGGACCTGGGTGAGCGGGGCCTGGGCAATCTGTTCCGGAACCTGACGCTGGAACGGATCGTGGAGCGGTACCGCCAGACCATCAACATCAGCACCGCCATCATGTGCCAGTTCTGCAAACCCCCCCAGCTGGAGGCCACCAAGGGCTGCACCGAGTGCAAGGCGAGCTTCTGCAACGAGTGCTTCAAACTCTGCCACCCCTGGGGCACCCAGAAGGCCCAGCACGAGCCCACGCCGCCCACCCTCACCTTCCGGCCCAAGGTAGGGGCTGCCAGGATGTCCCGGGCCAGGGTGCAGCTAGGCCTGGGTGTGAGCAGTCCCCAGGCTGGGACCCTGGGGCATGGCTGGGGAGAGGTTTGGGTGCTAGGACTCCGTGGGGGAGGGGATGGTGTGTCTGGGCCCAACATCACCTGCCTTGTGCCCAGCGCAGGGACTAGCGGGCACCTGAACATGGCTCCGAGGTGAAAAGGCCTCTGGTCCCTGCTGCACAGGCGGTGGGGGGAGACAGGGCAGGGCGGGTTCCATGCATGTTGTCCATCTGGAGGCGCTCAGGGCAGTGCCAGCCCCAGTGTCGCACCCATGTGGTGTCTGCCTGTGCTGGCAGGGGGCCTGATGCCAGGGACACTGGGTGAGGGCGCCGAGATTGGGGGGAGATTGAGGATGGAAGGGGGATGCTGAGGCAGCTGGGAGGGGAGGTGATCTCTGAATGGGGAGGCACCCGGGGCACTGGGTGGGGAGGGGGGCCAAGGGGGGCCGACCTGGGAGGGGGATGCTGACACACCCTGGCTGGGTGGGGGGTGTTGGCTGGAAAGGGGAGCGCTGACTGCTGTTGCTGAACGTGGGTCTTGCTGCACAGGGTCTGATGTGTCCAGAGCACAAGGAGGAGGTGACTCACTACTGCAAGACCTGCCAGCGGCTGGTGTGCCAGTTGTGCCGCATACGCCGTGCTCACGCCAGCCACAAGGTCACACCTGTGCTCAGTGCCTACCAGGCACTGCGGGTAAGGGATGCACCGGGGCTTCCCAGGCCAGAACTGGGGGGTTGCACCTCTTGGTGGGCATGGACAGTGGGGATCTTTGTGCTGACACTTGGGGCATGGACAGGGTGGGGCGTGGGTCTTCATGGCAGAGATGGGCAGGTGCAGATGGGGGATTGGCAGGAAGGGAGGTCTGTCTGTCTGCCAGAGCTGGGGGATGCAGGAGGGACGTACCCCGAGGGGGGAATCTCATCCCAGAGCTGGGGTTGCAGACCAACAGGGAATGCACAGGGTGGATGTCCAGTACCAGTGGTGGAGGGCGCAGACAGGGAATGCAGTGAGTGGGATGCATGCAGTGGGGGATGCAGTGAACAGGGTGCATTCAGTGAACGGAGTCATGGTGTGGAGGATGCAGTGAGCGAGGTGTATGCAGTGGGGGATGCAGTGAATGGGGTGCATGTAGTGGGGGGATGCAGTGAGCGAGGTGCGTTCAGTGGGGGTGCAGTGAGTGGGCTGCATACAGTGAATGGGGTGCATGCTGTGAGGGGGCAAACTGTGAGGTGTATGCAGTGGGGGATGCAGTGAGCGGGTGCATGCTGTGGGGGAGCAGTGGTGGGGTGCATGCAGTGAACAGGGTGCATGCTGTGGGGGAAGCAGTGAGTGAGGTGCATGCAGTGGGGATGCAGTGAGCAGGGTGCATGCAGTGAGCAGGGTGCATGCAGTGAACAGGTTGCATGCTGTGGGCAGTGAACGGGGCGCATGCAGTGAATGGGGCATGCTGTGGGGGGAAGCAGTGAGCGAAGTGTATGCAGTGGGGGATGCAGTGAGCAGGTTGCATGCAGTGGGGGATGCAGTGAGTGAGGTGCATGTAGTAGGGGGATGCAGTGAGCAAGGTGCATGCAGTGGGGATGCAGTGAGTGAGGTGCATGTAGTAGGGGGATGCAGCGAACAAGGTGCATGTAGTGGCGGATGCAGTGAGCAAGGTGCATGCAGTTGGGGGATGCAGTGAGCAGAGTGCACGCAGTGGGGTGCGGGGTCAGGTTCATTTGTAAACCCGCCACCATCCTCGTAGACCGTTCATGTTGGCCCAGGCGTGGGGCCCGACTTGTGCACACCTAGGTGGCTGGGTTCAGAGCGCCATCCCCCCCGTGCACTGGACTGTGCAAGATGAGTGGCCTGTGTGTCTCATTTGCCCACACTGCCCGTGTAGGAGAAGCTGACGAAGAGCCTCGCCTACATCCTGAGCAGCCAGGACACAGTGCAGTTGCAAATCGCGGAGCTGGAGGAGATGGTGAAGCACACTGAGGTGAGCGAGGGGTGCCAGCGAAGGGCACTGCCAGGGCTGGGGGAGGGGATGCTGCTTCACCCCTCTGGGGTGAGGGCAGGAGGTGTCCGGGCACAGTGCCACCATCCCCAGGGCACCTGCAGCTCCCACAGACCGGGTGCCAAAGCTCCAGGGCAGCAGGGCCCACGTGTGGAGGGAGGCCCCATGGTGACTCTACTCTGGTTGGGCAGGTGAATGGGTCCCAGGCCAAGGAGGAGGTTTCCCAACTGATACGGGGCCTGTGCACGGTGCTGGAGGAGAAGCAGGCGGCCCTGCTGCAGGCCATCCAGGAGTCCCAGCAGGAGCGGCTGGCCAGCCTGCACCACCAGGTCCAGGAGCACCGGGCCATGCTGGAGAATTCGGGCATGGTGGGCTACACCCAAGAGGTGCTGAAGGAGACTGACCACCCCTGCTTTGTCCAGGCAGCCAAGCAGCTGCACAGCAGGTACCGTTCCGTCCGGGGGCCGCAGGGGGTCTCCGGGGCTGGGGATCTGGCTCATGCACTGTCCCCATCTCCCAGTGCAGTGGGACACATGCAGGAGGAGCCTGGCACCTCTGTGGGCTAGCGAGAGGGACGCCGGTGCGTGAGTAGCACAGACTTGGGGCACTGGTGGCACCGGGAGCCCCAACGCCTGAATCTCCTGTCGCTGCAGGATCGTCAGGGCCACAGACTCACTGCAGAGCTTCCGGCCTGCTGCTACTTCGTCCTTCAGCCGCTTCCAGCTGGACCTCAGCCGAGAGATGAAGCTGCTCACGGACCTGACCTTTATCAAAGGTAAATGTGACGGCTGGAGCCCTGCTGCAGAACCACCAGCGGCCAGCCACAGGGGAGGAGCTCTGGGCTGAGGGGGAGGAGCTTCCTCTAGGGGGAGGAGCTCTGTGCTGCATGGGAGGAGTTTTGGACTGAGGGGAGGGGCTTCCTGTAGGGGGAGGAGCTCTATGCTGAAGGGGAGGAGCTCCCTTCCTCACAGCTATATGGGGAGGAGCTCTGTCTGGATGGGGAGGAGCTCGCTATCTGGCAGCCTGACCCCCACACCTCCCTTCTGTTTGGAGCTGGGTCAGGGGCTGGCAGCTGCCGACGAGGGACCTCTGGGGGAAGGGGCCTCATGGGCTCCCCCAAGCCTCCCACACTTCAAGTCCTGCCCCCAGATACCGCGTTGTCCTGCCCTACCCAGGGTGCCCCTCCTGGCAGGGAGCTGCTCGCTCTGGGGCCAGGCAGGGCATGTGAAATACCCAGGAAGGATCAGGACTCCCTGTAGAGTCAGGAGACGGGTCCCCTGGCCCAGCAGTCCCCAGAGTCACCTGCAAACGGCCCCAGAGTCCATGGGGCTCGGCCAGCATCAGTCCCCACTCTGGGCTCCAGGCTCCCTGCAGGCAGTGCAGGGGCACAGGGTACGACGGTGGGGCCAGGGGCCTGCGCGGTGGGACTTGATGTGAGCAGACAGGACCAGGACCCTGCGTCAGATGCAGAAGGGTGAGTAGCCAGCTGGGCCAGGTTGGGCCAGGACTCCCTGCGGGGAAGCGCTCCCGTGGGCAGGGCAGGTGCCCTCCCCGACCGACAGGCGCCCACCCCGGGCCCTGTCCTGCACCGGCTGGGGACTCTTTTCAGACTTGCTTCTACCTCTGTTTGTTTATAGGCTATGGCCGCTGCTGAGTCGTCACTGAAGTACCCGAGGCAAGTCACGCTCCTGCCCATAGAACTGCCCCTGCTTTCCCTGTGCCCAGCCCTGTGTCCTCATCCCCCCATCCGCCAGCCCATCCCCATCCCCCGCTTCTGTGCCCATCCCCCATCCGCTACCCACATCGCTCTGTGCTCATCCCCCCGTCCGCCACCCCCCCATCACTCTGTGCCCATCCTTCATCCGCCAGCCCATCCCCATCCCCTGCTTCTGTGCCATACACCATCTGCCACCCACATCGCTCTGTGCCCATCCCCTATCCGCCAGCCCATCCCCGCTTCTGTGCCATCCCCCCCATCCGCCACCCCCATCGCTCTGTGCCATCCCCCATCCGCCAGCCCATCCCCATCCCCTGCTTCTGTGCCATTCCCATCCGCCACCCCCATCACTCTGTGCCCATCCTTCATCCGCCAGCCCATCCCCATCCCCTGCTTCTGTGCCATACCCCATACGCCATCCCTATCGCTCTGTGCCCATCCCCTATCCGCCAGCCCATCCCCTGCTTCTGTGCCATCCCCCCATCTGCCACCCACATCGCTCTGTGCCCATCCCCCATCCGCCAGCCCATCCCCATCCCCCGCTTCCGTGCCATCCCCCCATCCGCCACCCCCATCGCTCTGTGCCCATCCGCCAGCCCATCCCCATCCCCCGCTTCTGTGCCATTCCCCATCCGCCACCCCCATCGCTCTGTGCCCAGGCCCCCATCCGCTACCCACATCGCTCTGTGCTCATCCCCCCGTCCGCCACCCCCCATCACTCTGTGCCCATCCTTCATCCGCCAGCCCATCCCCATCCCCTGCTTCTGTGCCATACCCCATACGCCATCCCCATCGCTCTGTGCCCATCCCCTATCCGCCAGCCCATCCCCCGCTTCTGTGCCATCCCCCCATCTGCCACCCCCATCGCTCTGTGCCCATCCCCCATCCGCCAGCCCATCCCCATCCCCCGCTTCCGTGCCATCCCCCCATCCGCCACCCCCATCGCTCTGTGCCCATCCGCCAGCCATCCCCATCCCCCGCTTCTGTGCCATTCCCCATCCGCTACCCACATCGCTCTGTGCCCAGGCCCCCATCCGCCACCCCCCATCGGTCTGTGCCAGTCCCCCCATCTGCCACCCCTCATCCCTCTATGCTCATCCCTCCACCTCTCGCTTCTGTGCCCATCCCCCCATCCTCCCTCCCATTGCTCTGTGCTCACCCCTCACTTCCCACCCATCCTGTCCCTATTCCACCCTCCATGTCTCCCTCTCCCACTATCCTCTTCCCAACCCTCCGACCTTCTCTGTCTCCTCTGTCCCCGCTCTCCACCCCTCACTGCCCAATCCCCCCCTCCATCCTCCATCATGCTGTGCCCGGTTCCATCCCCAGCTCCATCCTTCAGTTCCCTGCTCCCCCTCATCCTCCCCTGTGTCTCCAGCCTCTGCTCCCTCCCCACCTCTCTCTCCCCCCACTTGCACACAGCCCGTCTGGTCCCTGGAGCCTCTCAGCAGCTTGCCCCCCGTCTCCCTGACTCTCTCCCCTGGTGCCCACACAAGCTCTCGGCAGTCAGATTCCCCTAGCCTCCTGCTGGTTGTGCGTTCCGTCCGTCCGTCCGGAATGCCCCCTCCCTGCGTCTGGGCCGCTCGCCTGCCCCCAGTGTGGGGCCTGCTCCCTCATGCCCGTGTCTCTCCCCTGCAGCCCTGAGGCGCCGGTGATCGACACGGCAGCGCACCTACGCCTACGACCAGATCTTCCTGTGTTGGCGCCTGCCCCAGCACTCGCCGCCCGCCTGGCACTTCACCGTGGAGTACCGCAAGAGCGACACCAAGGCCAAGGCACTCAAGCTGTGGCAGCGTTGCGAGGAGGTGCGGGGCACCAGCGCCCTGGTGGAGTACCTGGACATGGACAGCGTCTACGTGCTGAGAGTCAAGGGCTGTAACAAGGCCGGCTTCGGGGAGTACAGCGAAGACATCTACCTGCACACGCCACCCGCACCAGGTGAGGGGGGAGCTACCCGCACACAGCGCCCGCACCAGGTGAGGGGGGATCTACCCGCACACGCCACCCGCACCAGGTGAGGGGGGATCTACCCGCACACGCCACCCGCACCAGGTGAGGGGGGATCTACCTGCACATGCCACCCGCACCAGGTGAGGGAGGATCTACCTGCACACAGCGCCCGCACCAGGTGAGGGGGGATCTACCCGCACACGCCGCCCACACCAGGTAATGGGGGATCTACCCGCACATGCCGCCCGCACCAGGTGAAGGGGGATCTACCCGCACACGCCGCCCGCACCAGGTAATGGGGGATCTACCCGCACACGCCGCCCGCACCAGGTAATGGGAGATCAACCCGCACACGCCGCCCGCACCAGGTAATGGGAGATCAACCCGCACACGCCGCCCTGCACCAGGTAATGGGGGATCAACCCGCACACACCGCCCGCACCAGGTAATGGGGGATCTACCTGCACACGCCACCTGCACCAGGTAATGGGGGATCTACCCGCACATGCCGCCCGCACCAGGTGAGGGGGGATCAACCCACATGTGCCACCCGCACCAGGTAATGGGGGATCTACCTGCACCAGGTGAAGGGGATCTACCCGCACACGCCACCTGCACCAGGTAATGGGGGATCTACCTGCACACGCCACCTGCACCAGGTAATGGGGGATCTACCCGCACACGCCGCCTGCACCTGGTGAGGGGGGATCTACCCGCACATGCCACCCATACCAGGTAATGGGGGATCTACCCACGCATGCTGCCCGCACCTGGTGAGGGGGGAGCTACCTGCACACGCCGCCTGCACCAGGTGAGGGGGGATCTACCTGCACACGCCGCCCGCACCAGGTAATGGGGGATCTACCTGCACATGCCGCCCGCACCAGGTAATGGGGGATCTACCTGCACATGCCGCCCGCACCTGGTGAGGGGGGAGCTACCTGCACACGCTGCCCGCACCAGGTGAGGGGAGAACTACCTGCACATGCCGCCCGCACCAGGTAATGGGGGATCTACGCGCACACGCTGCCCGCACCAGGTAATGGGGGATCTACCCGCACATGCCACCCGCACCAGGTGAGGGGGGAGCTACCTGCACACAGCGCCTGCACCAGGTGAGAGGGGATCAACCCGCACACGCTGCCCGCACCAGGTAATGGGGGATCCACCCGCACACGCCGCCCGCAGCAGGTAATGGGGGATCTACCCGCACATGCCGCCCGCACCAGGTGAGGGGGGGAACTGCCTGCACACGCCGCCTGCGCCAGGTAATGGGGGATCTACCCGCACATGCCGCCCACACCTGGTGAGGGGGGAACTACCTGCACACGCCACCCGCACTAGGTAATGGGGGATCTACCTGCACACACCGCCCACACCAGGTGAGGGGAAATTCCCTCCTGTGCTGCCCCACTAGGTGAGGGGGGACCTACCAGCACACAGCGCCTGCATCAGGTGAGGGGATATATATATATGAGGAAAGATTAATAAGACTGGGAATTTTCACCTTGGAAAAAAGATGTCTAAGCAGGGATATGCTGGAGGTCTATAAAATCATGACTAATATGGAGAAAGTAAATAAGGAAGTGTTATTTACTCCTTCTCCTAACACAAGAACTAGGGGTCACCCAATGAAATTACTAGGCAGCAGGTTTAAAACAAACAAAAGGAAGTATTTCTTCACACAACGAACAGTCAACCTGGTACGCCTTGCCAGGGGATGTTATGAAGGCCAAGACTATAACAGGGTTTAAAAAAGAACTAGATAAATTCATAGGGGATAGGTCCATCAATGGCTATTAGCCAGGCTGGGCAGGGATTGTGTCCCTAGCCTCTGTTTGCAGAAGCTGGGAATGGGCGACAGAGGATGGATCACCTGATGATTCCCTGTTCTGTTCATTCCCTCTGGGGCACCTGGCACTGGCCACTGTCGGAAGACAGGACCCTGGGCTAGATGGAGTTGTCACGGAGTCACTGGGCGATGCTCTGGAACTCCTCTCCCTTGGAGCAGACTTGTTCAGGGCAAGAAGCTCACACGTCTTCACCTCCTGGGTCTCTCCTTGGAGCATTCAGCATCCTCTGCCCCTCCGTGCGCTTTCCACAGCGAGTCCATCCCAGCGGGGTCCTGGGGAAGCCACAGGGTCCTGCACCTCCCCTTTGCAGTCAGATGTGACTCTCAGCAGCAGTAAAACAGAGGTTATTTGATGACAGGAACAGGGTCTAAAACAGAGCTTGTAGATACAGCGAACCGGACCCCTCGGCTGGGTCCATTCGGGGGGCAGTGAGCCAGACCCTAGGTCCTGCACTTCACTCCTCAACCCCAGCCAGCTCCAGACTAACAACCCCTTCCAGCCCCTCCTTTCTGCTCAGCCCCTTTCCCGGGCCAGGAGATCCACCTGATCCCTTGTCTCCAACATCTTCAGCTGGCACCTTTGCAGGGGAGAGGCCCAGGCCATCAGTGCTAGGAGACAGAGTGTCAGGCATTAGGTGCACTGGCCCATTGCTCTGCCAGATACTTAAGAACTGCCATGGGGACACTGAGGCACCAATACAGTATCAGAGAAAACATTAAGAACATTCCCAGTTGTCACAATGGACCTTGGTATGACCCAGTAGGGCCATTCTTATGAGATTATAGGAATCTCCTGTTTTCACAATATTTTCGGACATTTTTTAAATCAGTCTTTCACTATATACTCTCTCCTGTCCCTCCACCTGCTTTAACTCAAAACCTGCATTTTTTCTAGGTGAAATAGTGCAAATAAATATTTTGCAAAAGACTTGGATATACATTTAATTATCTGATGAGTCCCGCCCAGAGATGGCTGCATTTCAGCACTGGGTTGCTATCTGGCTATCAGCCAGCTGCTGCAGTCAACCCTAGAGGCACCTTGGCAAGCAGTCCCTCAGCACTGTTCCTCGTGGCTGTTACCACATGCCCCAACCCATGCGCTGGGGCTGTGATACGCCGCAGGGATTAGGAAAGATGAGGACTCAGAAGCCGGCCTAAAACCTCAGTGTCTAGATGCTGTGGAGCTGATGATCTTTAACCCCCTTCCCTCCCTTCTGTTTGCCAGAGGCTGGGAAGGGTGACAGGAGATGGATCACTTGCTGATTCCCTGTTCTGTTCATTCCCTCTGGGGCATCTGGCACTGGCCACTGTTGGAAGACAGGATACTGGGCTAGATGGACTTTTGGTCTGACCCAGTAGGGCCATTCTTATTATACCCCGCGCCGCCTGTGCCAGGTGTGGGGGACCTACCTGCCACACCTCCCACTGCACACTCTGTGCTTTGCAGGTGACGGGCTCTGGGCCAGCCCTGGGGATCTCCATGGGTATGCACCTTGGGAGTCGCCCAGCCCCAGAAGTGCAGTGAGCATTCAGAGTCTGAGACTCACATGCATTCGACCCAGGGTTGTGGGACTCCCAGCTAGGGGGAGGCCCAGATTCCTGCGCCCCTGAGGAGTCACACGTGCCCCCTGCGTCCCCTGCAGAGGTGTGGGGCTGCCCCTTTCTCTCAGCCCCTCCCCACTCTCTGTTCTCTCTTTCTCAGTCCTGAACTTCTTCCTCGACAACCGCTGGGGCTTCAACCGGGAGCGCCTGGCCATCAGTAAGGACCAGCGGGCCGTGCGCAGCATGCCCGGCCTGCCCATGCTCTTTGCCGCCGAGCGCCTCATGACCAGCTGCCACCTCTCCATTGACCTGCTCATTGGTGACGTGGCCATCACACAGGGCCGGAGTTACTGGGCCTGCTGCGTGGACCCCAGCTCCTATCTGGTCAAGGTGGGCGTGGGGCTGGAGAGCAAGCTGCAGGAATGGTTCCAGGTGCCGCAGGACGTGGTGAGCCCCAGGTGAGTGCAGGAGCTGGGCCAGCC
Source organism: Gopherus evgoodei (assembly GCF_007399415.2). Lineage (NCBI taxonomy): Eukaryota > Metazoa > Chordata > Testudines > Testudinidae > Gopherus > Gopherus evgoodei. Next base: position 744,200 of record NC_044345.1, on the reverse strand, counting down.
ATGCTGGGGGGCGGGGCAGGGCACCGCGACACCCCAGGTCCCTGGGCCTCAGGCTGGAGCTCCCATATCACTGCCGGGCCCTTGGGCAGGTTCTCTGGAGCTCCCTCCCTCCGGTTCCTTGTTGCAGCCCACACCCGGCTAAGCCCTTGGCCTGATTCCTGCTCCCCGAGGCAGGAGCCTGGATGCTAACTGGCAGAGGGGCAGAGATTGGGGGGGTTCAGCGCACTCTGAGGCTGCCATGCTCCAGGGGATGGGATCTTCTGGGGTGGATCTGTCCGTGCGTCCGTCTGCACCGTGTGCTCACACTCCCCCTCCGCCTCCGTCTCCCGCCGGGCAGGTACGACCCAGACAGCGGGCACGACAGTGGGGCGGAGGACGCCACCGTGGACGCGCCTCCCCCCTACGCCTTCCTGACCATTGGTATGGGCAAGATCCTGCTGTCCCACGGCTCGGCCCTCACCTCCCGCGACCCCAGCGGCTGCACCATCCCCCTGCCCCCCCGCATCGGCATCTGCCTGGACTACGAGCGGAGCAAGGTGACCTTCTACGACGCCGTCTCCTTCCGCGGCCTGTGGGAGTGCGGCGTGGACTGCTCGGGCCCCGTCTGCCCGGCCTTCTGCTTCATCGGGGGCGGGGCCCTGCAGCTGCAGGAGCTGGTGGCCAGCAAGCAGGAGCGCAAAGTGACCATCGGGGCCTCTCCAAGCTGGACTGAGCCGGCCCCTGGCACCACACCGCCCAGGGCTCGACCTCGGGCCAGCTGCCGGCAGTGAGATTGTGTGCCCTGGACATGCCGCTGGGGGGAGCCGCCTGAGCCCTGCCCTCCGACCGGCGAGGGACTTCGGCTCTGGGGAGCGCTGAGCTCCAGCCTGCAGGATTAACAAGGGGGCCACAGAGCTGGGGAGGAGAGCGAGGATCTGACATGGGGCCAGGCCCTCAGCCCCTGGGCCAGAGCACAGGGCTGCAGTGACAGCAGAAGGGCAGCGTAGGGCAGACCCCTGCCAGCGTGGGACCCAGCCTGAGCTGAGGCCTCGGGAGCCAGGAGAGCCCGGCGCTTCTCCCCCGCATCTCCATGCTAGGCTTGTGAATCCTTCCTGTTCTGTTGGATTGTGGGGGGTGGGTTTGGGCCAAGCTGCTCCCCTTCACTCTCCTCCCAAAAACCCTCTCCTCTTCCCCCCCCAGCCTCCTCCCGCAGCCTGCCAACGTTTAACCTGGCAGTCTGAGCTGTGTGTGTGCTGAGGACACCGGGCAGAGCCTGGCAGTGCCCCAGAACCAGCTCCCATCTGCCAGGGCCTGGGTGGGTGTCACGTTCCTGAGATCCTCCCTCCACATGGACCAGGGAGCAGCAGCCAGCCGCTGTGCCTGGGCCTGAGAGGGGGAGCTGGGGAGCTGCCTGAGCCTGTGGTGGGGGCAGGCTGGGCCCTGGGCTGGGGAAGGTTGGGCTGGGTGGGGCAGAGGGTGTTTTAAAGGCTAATCGTTGACCCAGCCAGTCCAGCTGCTGCCCAGAGCCAGGGCTCATCCTGCCCCCTGCAGCTGGGCTCATCCTGCCGCTCCCTCAGCGCAGATCTGCAGGCGCAGTGGGGATGGGAGATGGCAGAGGGGTGCTGAGAGCCCCTCTTACTGAGAGGCACCAGGCTGCAGAACGAAGCTCCCTCCCCAGGCTGAGGCCTGCTGGAATGTCCCGTCATGTGCACGGGAGGATAGGAGAGCACAGAGGGGTCTCACCCCGACCCCCAGGCTCCCATGCGGGGAGCTCCCCACGTGGGCCAAGCCCTGCCCTGCTGCACCTGTCCCATGATGCTTCTACGGCACCGGCATGAAGTGCACATGGCACGTCCCTGCCCGCTGTGCCAGCATCCTGCACACACTTCCTTCCCGGGGGGCAGGGGAGAGCCTAGTCCAGCTTCACCTCCACAAACAGCAAAGCGCCAAGGAGCAAATCCACCGACTTTTATCCTTCCGCAGCCTGTGCCATGGGCAGGGGGCAGGCGCTGGGCTGGCTGGGGCTGTGTGACGAACTGGGAATGTTCTTAATGTTTGCTCTGAAAACTGTGTTGGTGCCTCAGTGTCCCCATGGCAGTTCTTAAGTATCTAGGTGGTGGGATAAGGGGGTGTGATTGCTGCAGAGCAAAGGGCCAGTGCACCTAAATGCCTGACCCTCTGTCTCCTAGCAACTGATGTCCTGGGCCCCTCCCCTGCAAAGGTGCCAGCTGAAGGTGTTGGAGACAAAGGGATCAGGTGACCTCCTGGCCCGGGAAAGGAGCTGAGCAGAGAGGAGGGGCTGGGAGGGGTTGTTAGTCTGGAGCTGGCTGGGGTCGAGGAGTGAAGTGCAGACGTGGGGGGTCTGTCTCACTGCCCCCCAGAATGGACCCGGCCGAGGGGTCCCGTTCTCTGTACCTACAAGCTCTGTTTTAGACCCTGTTCCTGTCATCGAATAAACCTCTGTGTTACTGGCTGGCTGAGAGTCACGTCTGACTGCAAAGTGGGGGGGCAGGACCCTGTGGCTTCCCCAGGACCCCGCTGGGGTGGGCTCGCTGTGGGAAGCGCACGGAGGGGCAGAGGATGCTGAATGCTCCAAGGAGAGACCCAGGAGGTGAAGCCGTGTGAGCTTCTTGCCCTGGAGACAGTCTGCTCCAAGGGAGAGGAGGCTCCCCAAAGTCCTGCCTGGCTTGGTGAGGAGTAGTTCCAGAGCTTCGCCCAGTGACTCCGTGACAGGCTGGCAGGGCCGAGGCCTCTCAGGGCCTGGGCTCTGGCACTGGGAGCTCCCAGAGTCTCTGGGGTCTCATGGGGTCTGTCTTGTGCAATCGCTGTATTTTCATGGTTTCCTACAATAAACTGCAGTGCCAGAGACTCCAGGAGCAGCGATTCTCCCTTGGCTGTGCCACCCCCACTGCTGGACCCAGCCCTGGAGGGGGCACCCAGGCTTGCTCAGGCTGGCTGTGCACATCTGGGCCCGTCTCCCTCGTACAAATCTTTGGCCTTGTGTAGCACCTTCCAGCAGCTGCCCCAGAGACCTTGGACATCCCAACCGCCATAGGGAGAAGCCCGTGGAGGTTAAGAGATTTGCCCAAGTCAATCAGTGGCAGAGGGGGAACATAACCCATGGCGCCTCACCCTGCTTTCACCACTAGGCCATGGTGCCTGTACAGGAATTGCTGGTAGCTGCTGGGGGGAGTGCCCAGAGCCCACGCCTGGCCTGGGTTCTGCTACACTAGCCCCGCTCCCCCTGTTAGCAGGGGGCCCTGGCCCTGGGGGGTGAAAATGGCTTCCCTGGGGTCACAGCTGCTACTCCCTGGTGGTCTGTGGAGTCAGGAGTCCACCCAAAGAGGACCTGTGGGTGGCAGACACTGTGCTGCACCACTACACCGGCTGGCAGAGGGCAATGTCAGCCCCAGGGATGGACACCGGGAGCCAGAGGAGGGGCTGCTGTATGGACCACTCCATGCACGCCAACCCTACACTCTGGCCGTGTGTCCCCATGCCCTGGGCAGCAGGGAGCAGCCGTACGCCTGGGCACAGTGTGGGGCTGGGGCCCAGGGGCATGCAGGGCTGTGGACATGTCACTAGGAGTGTGCTGCCTGCTCGCCCAGCCCTCAGACAGCCCCAGGCACGGGCTCTGCAGGCAGATCGTGGGTGGGGCACCTGGGGCACCACTTCCTCCTCCCTGCCCAGCCCTCCTGTGGCATGTGCTAGTCGTGGGGGCTGTAAAGTTTATGAGGGGTGTGAAGGGTCATAAAAGATCATTGTTTGGGCTGGGAACACCAGCGTCACACAGGTGGCTGGGAACGGGGGGGGTGCGGGGCAGGGCTGCCGGAACAATTTGTGCAGTGGGGAGCTGAGAACCTTGAACCAAACTGTAACCCTGTGTAGGATGGAACCACTTCAAACCAGGGGGTGCAGCAGCCCCCAGCCCTCCTAGTTCCAGCCCCGGTGGTGCGGGGGGGGGGGGGGGGTGGCAAAGGGCTGCACAGATTCCCTGGGGGGCTCATGCCTACTAGCGAGAGCTGGACACGTGTCTTGGTGTTACAGGCCCCCCCCCCCCCGTACCCAGCACAGCCTGCAAACTCCAGCCTGGCTCAGCGATGGGCACGCTAGGAGCCAGCTGCTAGCACTGGGCATCCAGCTCCCAGAGCAGAGCACGGTTTGGGGTCCCAGGGGCTGTGTGTGGCTGGCTCAGTGCCCGACGATTTCCAGGTGAGCCCTGGGGAGGGGAGGAGGTTTGTGCCCCTGGTCAGGGGCTGGCTGGCACCCCTGGGAGTCTATCCAGCTGTGATGCCTCGGAGCCCCTTGGGAGAGAGGTGCAAGGGCCCTGTGGGGCTGGAGGGGGGGGCCCTCCCAGGGGGCAAGGGGCTGTGGTATGGAGGGGAGGGACAGCCACTCTTGTGGGGGAGGCCTCTGGAGGTGGGAGGGTTTTGGCTGCAGGGTGTGGAGGAAACATCTTGCCCTGTCGCCATTCCTCGGTCAGTGACTCAGCGGGAACGGGAAAGGGGCAGTGGCAGGCACATGATAAGCGTCTCTGTTACACACCTGTGTCCAGTGTGCGGCATTGCCAAGGCAGGGTGGGCTGGGTGCTGGGGGGCAGGGTTGGCAGCATGGTCCAGCTCCTGCACAAGGCCCTGCTGAGCGTAGCGACGACTGGGCAGGGCAGGCAGTCCTGGCGCCATGCCCAGCCCTCCAGGAATGGAAGGTGGCTTGTTTACAGATGGCAGCGCCTTCGCCCAGCGTGTGGGACTCAGTTTTGAGCCAGGGAGAGAGAAGCCCTGAGGGCGAGACCCAGGCTCCTGGCCCAGCTGTGCTGCCTGTGCTGACCCAGGCCAGGGGTGCCCAGGGGGCCCAGGAACCTGAGGCTCTGGCTGGCACCATGCCCTTGGCTGTGCCCAGAGGATCTCCAGGGTCTGCCTGTTTATGACAGCCTGTCCCTATGCCAGGGGGAGGGATAGCTCAGTGGTTTGAGCATTGGCTTGCTAAGCCCAGGGTTGTGAGTTCAATCCTTGAGGGGGCCATTTAGGGATCTGGGGCAAAAATCTGTCTGGGGGTTGGCCCTGCTTTGAGCACGGGGTTGGACTAGATGACCTCCTGAGGTCCCTTCCAATCCTGATAGTCTATGATTCTATGCCAGGGTCCTGTCCAGGGCTCACTGGCTAAATCAGTTCATGGAGGACAGGTCCATCAATGGCTATTAGCCAGGCTGGGCAGGGATGGTGTCCCTAACTGCTGTTTGCCAGCAGCTGGGAATGGGCAATAGGGGATGGATCACTTGCTGATTCCCTGTTCTGTTTGTTCACTCCCTCTAGGGCACCTGGCACTGGCTGCTGTCAGCAGACAGGACACCGGGCTGCCTGGACCTTTGGTCTGACCCACTATGGCTATTTTTATGTACCTGGGATGGTGCTGCCTGGCCCCGTGCCCTGGGCCTAGCTCCACAGTCATTTCCCTACATAACTATTAACTTTTGTTGCCTTGTTTTCTGGCATTTCGGTGTTTGCCCAGTGCCTTGCCCAGCCCATCTCATGAATAGCAGCTTGTCCCAGGCTGGGCGCCTGGTGTCACGGAGTGTGGGGGAGTTAGGGCCCTGCACCCCGACTTCCTGCAATTCACCGGGATTCTCAGCCAGCCAGTAACACAGAAGGTTTATTAGACGACAGGACCATGGTCCCAAGCAGGGCTTGTAGGTACAACCAGGACCCCTCAGCCAGGTCCCTCAGGGGCAAGGAGCTTACTCCCCAGACGAGGGTTCCCTGCCTCTTCCCAGCCAGCCCAAAATTGAAACCAAAACCCTCCAGCAGGGTCCCTGTCTTTGCCCATTTTCCCTGGCAAAGGTGTTGCCTCACCCCACCCCCTCCTGGCTCAGGTTACAGACTCAGGTACCATCCCTCACCTAAAGTCATCCCCTGCTCTCCCATCCCCCATGCAGACAGCCCCAGTAAAACTAAACGACCTTCCCAGGTCAATCTGCCCTGCTCCCTACTGCGTCAGACCTGGCTCCACACCTCTGCACACAGCTGGAGGGAGGAGGGCAGTATCAGGTAGTTTCTCCCCGTCACATGCTGTGAGCCAGTAAGAAATGGCACTGAAGGGCGGCTCCGCCATAGGCCCCAATCCCCAGCAAGAGCCGTTCAGCTCCTGAGAACTCCAGCTGCCCTGCAGAACGGGAGCCCAGGGCTGGCACAGCTCCATCCAGCCCATCACAGGGCCAGGGCAGCCACTGCTCCCACCCTTCCCCAGGGACCGGCCTGTGGCCAGTGGTGCCCAGTGCCAGGAACAGGGCTGGATCAACACATGCATGCACTAGGTGTGCGCCTGGGGCCCACATGTGGGGGGGAGGGCCCTGGGGGGCTGACAAACAGCCACACGGTGCACTCTATGGCTGGGGAAATTTGAGTGGAGATACGACCCTCCCCAGTCACAATGAGCAGCGACATGCAGCTGGTCCCGGGACAGCCACAGCTCGGCCAGCCCAGCTGCAGGGAGTGCGCTGTCTGGTGCCGAGTAGGTAGGGCCCCTACGTATGTTGTGCCTAGGACTCCAATGGGTTAATCCAGCCCTGGCCAGGAAGCCTGGAGACCTCCCTGTGTGTCACTGTGCCTGTCCCTGCCCTCTCCCAGGGGCACTGCCCGGGCCAGTCACAGGAACAACCAGCGCTGCCCAAGCAGGCCCACGCCCTGGCCATGGAAAGGTGGCTCAGCCTATGGAGGTCAAAACAACTGGTCCAGGGCGGCATTTGAAGGGCCCCCCCCACGGAGACATAGGGCTCAGGAAGGTCAGTGCACTAGGCCAGGTTAACGCAACCAGGGGTGAGCGGGGGGGGGGCATGTCAGCCACGACAGCAGCTCACAGGTATTTCTAATGGTGGTGTGAGGGCAGCTGGGTCTGTTCTAGCCCCTCATGACGGCTTTCTGGCCCCCTCCTTCTCTCCAATTCGCCTTTGGGGCCATTGCTGGTTACGTGTGGCCACCGTGACACCCTGTTTACTGCAGTTCAGTCCCATTGAAATATCAGACAGAGCGCGGGCGCTGCCCAGCAGGATTCTGGCTACTGTCAGGGTTCTTGGTCACACCAAGACCAGTTGCGGAGCCAGACTTTTCCTTGAGGCCATTTTACACCTGCCCAGCCATTTCCTTGGTGCGTTTTCGCTGCCCTTCTGCTCTGACCAGGGGCTGAGCTCCCTTTTGTCGGAGCAGGAGAGGGCACCTGATGCAGCGGTACCCTGGCCCTAGATGGAGGATGACTTGCTGGGCGGCGCTGGCTCTGAAGCATGCCGGTCCCACAGCCCCTGCCCATGGACTGGGGAGCTGATTAGCCCACCCTGCAGGCAGCGTTGCCAAAGCAGAGGTCTGAGAGGGGCAGGAGAAAACCAGCCTAGAGCCTGACTCAGCACAGATCCCTTTATTGTGAAGCACTATAAATACAGACCTTCCCAAGGACGTTGTGACCCCCCGTCACGGCGGGGCGGCCATCACAGATCCGCGTGGTTACAGAACACATGATAAAAGTGGAGCCCCAGTCCAGCTGTGCAGGCAAGCGCGACCCCTGGAACCCGAACACTGCACACTGGGGGCCTCGTGGCAGGGTACAGCATTTGGCAAGTGATTGCGGGCAGGCGGGGCTTGGAATTTGGGGGAGGCAGAGAGGAGGGTCCTTCCCTTGCATTGTTCATCCAGTTCCTTCATGCATTCGAATTTGGCTGCTCCAGAACCGTCTGATGGTCGCTTCCACCTCCTGGGAACACGCCCCGCACCCTGGAGTCCAGCTGCAGGAAGCAGGTGGCGATGCTGGGAGCTCTGCTCCTGCTGGTCCTCGGGGTAGTGCCCCTAGAGATTGTCTGATGTCGCAGGGTTGGCGTAGAAGGCGTTGGTGCCGTTGCCGGCGGCGATCTGGGGGGGGAAGCAAAGGGGTTAGAGCCAGGCTGGGCCAATCCACCATTACCTGGCAACCAGGACCCCCAGCCAGGCAACCACCAGTACCCCTGTCGGCATGGAAACCGGGGCTCTGGGGCCAGGAACAGGCCCCAGTCACGTTCGATACCGGCCACCCCGTCCCTGCCAGCAGGGAGACACTTCAGGGACCTCTCCAGCTCTGCCGCCCCACAGCAGCATGGGGGGCACATGGTGGGGCCAGGAGAAAGTGACCCCCATCCCAAAGCTGACCTGGCTAAGACCATTTAACAGCAGAGTGACCCACTACCCTGACAGCCCCCCCAAGTCCCTGGCAGAGTTCCTGGCAGCCCTGGCATGCTTGTGGCACTAGCCAGCTGTGCCGGGCCAGAGCTGGGGGCGAGGCGGTGGCTGGTCAGTCACAGGGGGACAGAGGTGGAGCCGAGGAGGCGCCAGCCACCCACTGTGGGCTGCTGGGGCCCCACGGGGCTGGGGAGGGAAAACCGGAGCCCCACATACAGACTCTGCCTGCTGCAGCCCATGCCGCCCTCCCCGAGGGCACCGCCCAGGCCTTGGCTGCCTCCCACCGGTCAGCAGGGACGGGCTCGGCTGAGGGAGCCCAGCGTTCCTGGGAGCACAGGGCCTGGCTCCAGCCAGGGGCCGTCAGGGCAGGCTGCCCCCAGCCGGGAGCCTCCAGCTGGGCGTGAGAGTTACACTAACCCCCCATCCCGGGGCAGGAGCGGGGCCATCTGGTCTCCATGGGCACGGTGCCAGGGGCAGAGCCCAGCCAGGCCGCCCTGAGCAGGGGCACAGCCGGCGCTGCCAAGGCAACCATTGGTAGAGCGACTTCTCGGAGCCAGGCTTCAGCCCCACCTCCACCCCGCTCCATCCCTGCCCCACAACCTCATCCTGCAACCCCACCCCCACCCCTATCCCTGCCCCACAACCTCATCCTGCAACCCTACCCTCACCCCATCCCTGCCCCACAACCTCATCCTGCAACCCTACCCCCACCCCCATCCCTGCCCCACAACCTCATCCTGCAACCCTACCCCCACCCCAAACCAGCCCCACAACCTCATCCTGCGACCCTACCCGCACCCCATCCCTGCCCCACAACTTCATCCTGCAACCCTACCCCCACCCCCATCCCTGCCCCACAACCTCATCCTGCAACCCCACCCCCACCCCATCCCTGCCCCACAACCTCATCCTGCAACACTACCCCCACCCCATCCCTGCCCCACAACCTCATCCTGCAACCCTACCCCCACCCCCATCCCTGTCCCACAACCTCATCCTGCAACCCTACCCCCACCCCCATCCCTGCCCCACAACCTCATCCTGCAACCCTACCCCCACCCCCATCCCTGCCCCACAACCTCATCCTGCGACCCTACCCGCACCCCATCCCTGCCCCACAACCTCATCCTGCAACCCTACCCCCACCCCCATCCCTGCCCCACAACCTCATCCTGCAACCCCACCTCCACCCCATCCCTGCCCCACAACCTCATCCTGCAACCCCACCCCCATTCCTGCCCCACAACCTCACTCTGTGACCTCACCTCCACTCCATCGCCCCACCCTCACCCTGCCCCCACTCCCAATGCTATCCTGAAGCCACCCTCTGACCCTCCTTCCAGCCCCTTCACTCAACCCCCCCACCCACAGTGCCACCGTGTGACCCTAGCCCCACCCCAGCCTCTCACCCCTCTAGAAGAAGGCAGGGGGCTTGTCCTCCATGGACAGCAGCAGGAGTCACAGATTCCAGGTCCGACTGTCCCAGGCCGGCAGGCCCATAGTGACAGTCTAGCAAATCTGACCTCCCATCTCGCCCAGGCCAGTGAATTCCTGCTGAACTAGGGCCAAACGTTCAGCAAACATCCTGTCTGGCCACAGGACCTGCCAGGGACGGAGAAGCCAGCAGGGCTGGGGGCCGGTCAGTGGGCAGGCAGGGACGGGGATGCTGGTGCTGCCCAGGGCAGGCCAGGCCATGGCAGGGACAGGACTAGCGGCCCCCAGAGACCTGGGCAGAGTCACCAGCCTGCCCCATTGGCTGCTGTTTATTTAGCTGCTGGTTTCACATCAGCTGGGAGCTGCCCCATGAGTGATTAACACAGCGAGGGGGGCTGGGGCCACTCGAGGCCTGGACTGCAGCCACCTGACTGGGGAGAACAATATTTCCCCTGGCTCTAGCGAGGCCAGTCTCCTGCCCCGCCCCCAGGAACATGCACTCCCCCCCCGCCCCAGGACCACCCCCCAGGACCTTGCTGTATAATCCCCCAGGCCCACCCCCCGTTGCAGGGCCGGCTCTAGCCAATTTACTGCCCCAAGCACGGTGGCACGCCGCGGGTGGCGCTCTGCCGCTCGCTGGTCCTGCGGCTCCAGTGGACCTCCCGCAGGTGTCCCTGCGGATGCTCCACCGGAGCCATGGGACCAGTGGACCCTCCGCAGGAACGCCTGTGGGAGGTCCACCGGAGCCGCCTGCCGCCCTCCAGGCAACCGGCAGAGCACCCCCAGCGGCATGCCACCCCAAGCACGCGCTTGGCGTGCTGGGGCCTGGAACCGGCCCTGCCCCATTGCATTGCCCCAGGCCCATACCCCATAACCAAACCAAGACCACGCCCTATAATCCCACAGGATCACACCCCATAACCACCCCCCATCTACCCCAGGAGTTTCCCCCATCGCATCGCCCCCAGCACATCCCCCCCCGACGAGCTGAAAAGTGCAGCAGTGCCCGGTGCTCCCGTTTCTGGCGCTGGGACCCCCTCGTGCCCTTTACCCTCTCCCCTCAGCACTTTCCTGGGGGGGTGCATTGGGTGGGACACAATTAGGACCGCAGGAAGCACTGTGCCACCATAATGCACTAACCAAAACCACCACCATCACCAGCCCTGCAGAGTTTGTGTTCCTCTCTCTGGTGACATTTTCTGGAATGAGCTGACCAAACCCCCAGCCCCACCCCACCGAATCCCTGCCCCGTCAGTAAGCAATGGGGGGGCATCTGCCATCAGCACCAGCCACTGGTACCCCCAGCATGTGCCTGGCAGGGCTGCCATGTACTGGGCACCGGCGTCCAGGGTGTACCCAGGCAGTGTATGGGGACGGGCATTGGGGCACACGATGGGTGAGGGGGCACCCCAGGGCAGGACCAGGCCCCAGCTGCTTACGTTACTGAAGGGATTCTACTTCTTGTCGGGAGTGCTGAAGCGTCCATAGGTGTGGTAGTTGGGGTACTCGCTCCTGGGCTCGTACAAGGTCTGTGAGCTGAGCAGATCCAGCTTCCCACGGTTCTTCCTGAGACGTGAGCAGACGATCTAGAGGGGCAAGAGGAGGCTGGTGAGTGGAGGGGGGCATGGAGGGGATGGTTGGTGTGACACCTTGGCACCCCAAGATTCACCACTGTCATGTCATGGGATGTGTTTTGTACAATGTCTGCCTTGTGAGGTGTCATTTTAAAAGTCTTGATCTGCTAGACAGTGATATCTTGTCAGGTTGTGTGTGTTATCGTTGTATGTGAAGTTATGACATTTGGCCGTATGCGTGTTACTGAAACAGGTTGTAAGTTGAAAACACCCACAAGCAGCCTTTCAGGTACAACAGTAAAAAGGCCAAACAATGTTACTGGCTCATTGAGGAAATGCACACGAGCATGAAGATCACCCCAGGAACTGTGTATAACAGAAACCTCTCAGAGACAGCACTATGCAGTGGGAACCGTTTGACCCAGGTCACAGCAGAAGAGCTTTCCAGCAAGCGGGAAGAAGATATAGAAGGGGGAAAATTACATCACGAGGGGACCTCACTCCCCGTACAACAACACACCTGGAAACATCTGAGGGGCAAGGACTCAACTGTGGGAAGTGATGGTCCCAGGCTAGAGGGATTTTTAGCCTGTGTATGAAAACCTGGGAAACCCAGGCTGCAAAGCAAAGGCAGCTTGTGCCTTAAGAATCTGCCGTCCTGTTTATCACTCAGGGTAAGAATTTGCTAATTCATATCCTACCTATCTAATGTGGTGTCACGGAGTATGGGGGAGTCAGGGCCCTGCACCCCCAGCTTCCTGCGATTCACCAAGACTCTCAGCCAGCCAGTAAAACAGAAGGTTTATTTAGACGACAGGAACACAGTCCAAGACAGGTCTTGCAGGTTCAGACAACAGGACCCCTCAGTCAGGTCCATCTTGGGGGGCCAGCGGAGACCAGGAGGTCTGTCTGGTCTCCCCTCCATTTTCCCAGCCAGCTCCAAACTGAAACTCTCCAGCCCCTCCTCTCCCTTTGTCTCTTTCCCAGGGCCAAGAGGTCACCTGATCTCTTTGTTCTCAAACACCTTCAGTTGGCACCTTTGCAGAGGAGGGGCCCAGGCCATGAGTTGCCAGGAGATAGTGTGTCGGCCATTCTCTGTGCAGACGGCATCACACTGGCCCCCTAGGGCTCTGCAACAATCACATCCCTTCTCCCACCACCTAGATAGTTAAGAACTGCATAGGGGAAACTGAGGCACCAACACAGTATTCAGAGAAAATATTATGAACATTCCCACTTTGTCACGTGTGGTAAGCTCAGTTTGCAGTATTGTTTATTTATTAGGTAATCTGCTCTGATCTGTTTGCTATCCCTTATAATCACATAAAATCTATCTTTTGTAGTTAACAAACTTGTTTCTGTTTTGTCTAAAACCAATGTGTGTGGAAATGATAACTTGGGGCAGAAACCGGTGTCTGTTCCTCTCCACATTCAGGGAGGGGGCAAATGTCATGAGCGTATGCTGTACAGTTCTCTGTGCAGCACAAAGTAGTATAATTTTGGATTCACCCTTCAAAGGGGGTTGTGCACTTGAGTAACTGGGCAGTTCCTTAGCGGAGCCTTCCCAGGCAGAGCTGATCTCAGCAGCTGTGAGAAGCTGCAGCTGGGTGCGTCCCTGCCGGTGTGAATGCAGGGGAAAGAGGGATCTTGGAGAGCTTGGCAACCTGTCACAGCAGCACAGTGTGAGAGGGAGCCCAGGCTGGCGGGTCAGGCAGGCTCAGTGGTACTCCAGGTCCATGTGGGACCCTGAAGGGGGGGAACCCGTCACAGTGGGATCAGGCAGGGAGAAGGAGAGAGGCTGCAGGGAGCCTGAGGCCGGAGGGATGGGCAGCGGGGGGCACTCACCAGCAGGATGAAGATGAGGATGCTCAGCACCAGCAGGATGCAGACCAGGACCAGCAGGGCGATGCCCCAGCCAGGCACCAGGGGAGCTGGTGCTGTGGTGGCTGGGGGATTGCTGCCAGAGTTGGCTAAAACACAAGTAGGAGCAGTCAGGGGCTGGAGAGGACCCAGAGGGGAGGGATCCCAGCAGAGAGGCCCAGGCCAGGGGATGCAGCTGGCCAGGCAGAAGGGCCAGGGACAGTCAGGGGCTGTCGGAAGGGGCCTGGCCCTGGGATGCTGGGAAGAGGCTGAGTGTGATGGCCGGGGGCCCAGCCCCAGTGCAGGTCAGTGAGGACGGCTCTCAATGGCCGTGCTGCCAGGGGGCACAGGAGCCCTCCCTCCCTGGGACAGATACAGGCTGGGCTGGGCTGGCAGGTCAGATACCCTCCACACACCCCAAAGCAGCCCAGCCAGGGGCCTCTGGTGGGAGCTGGAGGACCCCTGAGGGTAGCCCGGTCTCCACAGAGCTCTGCACAAGGGCCATAGACACCAGCCCCGATCAGCCATGGGCTGAGCCCCCAGCACAGGGACCCCTGGACACGTGGTTGTGGAGACACTGCGGGGCCTGGCTGGAGGCTGCTCACCACGGATATTGTCCAGCCGGAGCCCATGTGTGGTGTTCTGGCTGTCCAGACTATTCCTCAGCTGCTGCTCAATGTCGGTGGCGCTGATGCTGGTGTTACTCACTTGGTACCGCAGGATGGACTCAGTCACCACCGAGCCCTGGCTGCAGAGCGTGCCAGAAAGGGGGTGTTAACTGGGTCTGGTCCTGGCCCTTCTCAAATCCCTGCACCAGCTCCCCCATTCCCACCTGTCTCAGTACCAACCTCCCCCATTGCCACCTGTCCCTGCCCTGGTCCCCCATTCCCACCTGTCCCGGCATCAACCTCCCCCCTTCCCACCTGCCCCTGCACCAACCTCCCCCATTCCCACCTGTCCCTGCCCCAGCTCCCCCATTCACACCTGTCCCAGCATCAACCTCCCCCCTTCCCACCTGCCCCTGCACCAACCTCCCCCATTCCCAACTGCTCCTGCACTGGCCTCCCCACATCATCTACCTGCCCCCACCCCCAGCTCTGCCCAGCATGGGCTCAGACAACCAAAGCTCTGGGCTGTCGGACATGACACCCCAGGGTCACCTGCTCTCTCCTCACCTTTCTCCAGCCCCCCCCAGCAGCCCAGGAAGCAGCAGGCTGCCCCCTCCCCTGCCCACAGCTGGGGCAGCCCCATGGCACACACTGTACCTGAAACGCAGATCAGTAAATCCCAGGTAGTTCTGCCCATTCAGGCACGTTGGGCAGCCGTAGATACTGCGGTACTGTCACAGACAGAGGGGAACAGAGTCACTGCCAGCACCCCAGCCGGCTCTGCGGGGAGGGGCAGGGAGCACCCAGCTTGGCGGATCTGCCCCGGCCCTGCCAACCTTCCTTGCTCCTCTCTGGGGTGCAGGGGCAGAGAGTGTCTCCCCAGAGCCGGCTGGAGAGGGGCAGAGGGGCCCAGAGCCGAGGGCAGGGTCGGGGGGGTGTCTCCCCAGAGCCGGCTGGAGAGGGGCAGAGGGGCCCAGAGCCGAGGGCAGGGTCGGGGGGGTGTCTCCCCACAGCCAGCTGGAGAGGGACAGAGAGGCCCAGAGCCGAGGGCAGGGTCGGGGGGGTGTCTCCCCAGAGCCGGCTGGAGAGGGACAGAGGGGCCCAGAGCCGAAGGCAGGGTCGGGGGGGGTGTCTCCCCAGAGCCGGCTGGAGAGGGGCAGAGGGGCCCAGAGCCGAGGGCAGGGTCGGGGGGGTGTCTCCCCAGAGCCGGCTGGAGAGGGACAGAGGGGCCCAGAGCCGAGGGCAGGGTCGGGGGGTGTCTCCCCAGAGCCGGCTGGAGAGGGACAGAGGGGCCCAGAGCCGAGGGCAGGGTCGGGGGGGGGTGTCTCCCCAGAGCCGGCTGGAGAGGGGCAGAGGGGCCCAGAGCCGAGGGCAGGGTCGGGGGGGTGTCTCCCCAGAGCCGGCTGGAGAGGGACAGAGGGGCCCAGAGCCGAGGGGCAGGGTCGGGGGGGGTGTCTCCCCAGAGCCGTCTGGAGAGGGACAGAGGGGCCCAGAGCCGAGGGCAGGGTCGGGGGGGTGTCTCCCCAGAGCCGGCTGGAGAGGGACAGAGAGGCCCAGAGCCGAGGGCAGGGTCGGGGGGGGTGTCTCCCCAGAGCTGGTTGGAGAGGGGCAGAGGGGCCCAGACCCGAGGGCAGGGTTGGGGGGGTGTCTCCCCAGAGCCGGTTGGAGAGGGGCAGTGGGGCCCAGAGCTGAGGGCAGGGTCGGGGGGGTGTCTCCCCAGAGCTGGATGGAGAGGGGCAGAGGGGCCCCGAGCCGAGGGCAGGGTCGTGGGGTGTCTCCCCAGAGCTGGCTGGAGAGGGACAGAGAGGCCCAGAGCCAAGGGCAGGGTCGGGGGGGGTGTCTCCCCAGAGCCGGCTGGAGAGGGGCAGAGGGGCCCAGAGCCAAGGGCAGGGTCGGGGGGGGGTGTCTCCCCAGAGCCGGCTGGAGAGGGGCAGAGGGGCCCAGAGCCGAGGGCAGGGTCGGGGGGGTTCTCCTCAGAGCTGGCGGAGAGGGGAAGAGGGGCCCACAGCCGAGGGCAGGGTCGGGGCGGGGTGTCTCCCCAGAGCTGGATGGAGAGGGGCAGAGAGGCCCAGAGCCAGGGCAGGGTCGGGGGGGTGTCTCCCCAGAGCCGGCTGGAGAGGGGCAGAGGGGCCCAGAGCCAGGGCAGGGTCGGTGGGGTGTCTCCCCAGAGCCGGCTGGAGAGGGGCAGAGGGGCCCAGAGCCGAGGGCAGGGTCGGGGGGGGGTGTCTCCCCAAAGCCGGCTGAAGAGGGGCAGAGGGGCTTAGAGCCGAGGGCAGAGTTGGGGGGGTGTCTCCCCAGAGCTGGCTGGCAAGGGGCAGAGGGGCACAGAGCCGAGGGCAGGGTCGGGGGGTGTCTCCCCAGAGCCGGTTGAAGAGGGGCAGAGGGGCTCAGAGCCGAGGGCAGGGTCGGGGGGTGTCTCCCCAGAGCCGGCTGGCAAGGGGCAGAGGGGCCCAGAGCCAAAGGCAGTGTCGGGGGGGGTGTCTCCCCAGAGCTGGATGGAGAGGGACAGAGGGCCCAGAGCCGAGGGCAGGGTCGGGGGGGTGTCTCCCCAGAGCCGGCTGGAGAGGGACAGAGAGGCCCAGAGCCGAGAGCAGGGTCGGGGGGGGTGTCTCCCCAAAGCCGGCTGAAGAGGGGCAGAGGGGCTCAGAGCCGAGGGCAGGGTCGGGGGGTGTCTCCCCAAAGCCGGCTGAAGAGGGGCAGAGGGGCTCAGAGCCGAGGGCAGGGTCGGGGGGGGGTGTCTCCCCAGAGCCGGCTGAAGAGGGGCAGAGGGGCTCAGAGCCGAGGGCAGGGTCGGGGGGTGTCTCCCCAGAGCCGGCTGGCAAGGGGCAGAGGGGCCCAGAGCCAAAGGCAGGGTCGGGGGGGGGGGTGTCTCCCCAAAGCCGGCTGAAGAGGGGCAGAGGGGCTCAGAGCCGAGGGCAGGGTCGGGGGGTGTCTCCCCAGAGCCGGCTGGAGAGGGACAGAGGGCCCAGAGCCGAGGGCAGGGTCGGGGGGGGTCTCCCCAGAGCTGGATGGAGAGGGACAGAGAGGCCCAGAGCCGAGGGCAGGGTCGGGGGGGTGTCTCCCCAGAGCCGGCTGGAGAGGGACAGAGAGGCCCAGAGCCGAGGGCAGGGTCGGAGGGGTGTCTCCCCAGAGCCGGCTGGAGAGGGGCAGAGGGGCCCAGAGCCGAGGGCAGGGTCGGGGGGGTGTCTCCCCAGAGCTGGCTGGAGAGGGGCAGAGGGGCCCAGAGCTGAGGGCAGGGTCGGGGGGGGTGTCTCCCCAGAGCCGGCTGGAGAGGGGCAGAGGGGCCCAGAGCCGAAGGCAGGGTCGGGGGGGTGTCTCCCCAGAGCTGGATGGAGAGGGGCAGAGGGGCCCAGAGCCGAGGGCAGGGTCGGGGGAGTGTCTCCCCAGAGCCGGCTGGAGAGGGACAGAGGGGCCCAGAGCCGAGGGCAGGGTCGGGGGGGTGTCTCCCCAGAGCCGGCTGGAGAGGGACAGAGAGGCCCAGAGCCGAGGGCAGGGTCGGCGGGGTGTCTCCCCAGAGCTGGATGGAGAGGGGCAGAGGGGCCCAGAGCCGAGCGCAGGGTCGGGGGGGTGTCTCCCCAGAGCCGGCTGGAGAGGGGCAGAGGGGCCCAGAGCCGAGCGCAGGGTCGGGGGGGTGTCTCCCCAGAGCCGGCTGGAGAGGGACAGAGGGGCCCAGAGCCGAGGGCAGGGTCGGGGGGGTGTCTCCCCAGAGCCGGCTGGAGAGGGGCAGAGGGGCCCAGAACCGAGGGCAGGGTCGGGGGGGTGTCTCCCCAGAGCCGGATGGAGAGGGGCAGAGGGGCCCAGAGCCGAGGGCAGGGTCGGGGGGGTGTCTCCCCAGAGCCGGCTGGAGAGGGGCAGAGGGGCCCAGAGCCGAGGGCAGGGTCGGGGGGGTGTCTCCCCAGAGCCGGCTGGAGAGGGGCAGAGGGGCCCAGAGCCGAGGGCAGGGTCGGGGGGGTGTCTCCCCAGAGCCGGCTGGAGAGGGACAGAGGGGCCCAGAGCCGAGGGCAGGGTCGGGGGGGTGTCTCCCCAGAGCCGGCTGGAGAGGGACAGAGGGGCCCAGAGCCGAGGGCAGGGTCGGGGGGGGTGTCTCCCCAGAGCCGGCTGGAGAGGGACAGAGAGGCCCAGAGCCGAGGGCAGGGTCGGGGGGGTGTCTCCCCAGAGCCGGCTGGAGAGGGACAGAGAGGCCCAGAGCCGAGGGCAGGGTCGGGGGGGTGTCTCCCCAGAGCCGGCTGGAGAGGGACAGAGAGGCCCAGAGCCGAGGGCAGGGTCGGGGGGGTGTCTCCCCACAGCCGGCTGGAGAGGGACAGAGAGGCCCAGAGCCGAGGGCAGGGTCGGGGGGGGTGTCTCCCCACAGCCGGCTGGAGAGGGGCAGAGGGGCACAGAGCCGAGGGCAGGGTCGGGGGGTGGGGGTGTCTCCCCAGAGCCGGCTGGAGAGGGACAGAGGGGCCCAGAGCCGAGGGCAGGGTCGGGGGGGTGTCTCCCCAGAGCCGGCTGGAGAGGGGCAGAGGGGCACAGAGCCGAGGGCAGGGTCGGGGGGGTGTCTCCCCAGAGCCGGCTAGAGAGGGGCAGAGGGGCACAGAGCCGAGGGCAGGGTCGGGGGGTGGGGGTGTCTCCCCAGAGCCGGCTGGAGAGGGACAGAGGGGCCCAGAGCCGAGGGCAGGGTCGGGGGGGTGTCTCCCCAGAGCCGGCTGGAGAGGGGCAGAGGTGCCCAGAGCCAGGGCAGGGTAGGCGGGGTGTCTCCCCAGAGCCGGCTAGAGAGGGGCAGAGGGGCACAGAGCCGAGGGCAGGGTCGGGGGGTGGGGGTGTCTCCCCAGAGCCGGCTGGAGAAGGACAGAGAGGCCCAGAACCGAGGGCAGGGTCGGGGGGGGGGTGTCTCCCCAAAGCCGGCTGAAGAGGGGCAGAGGGGCTCAGAGCCGAGGGTAGGGTCGGGGGGGTGTCTCCCCAGGCAGGACTGAGGGACTCTCCCTTCCCTACTGCAGGACAGGAGACTTTGGGGCTCAGGGGCCTGGGGGTGGAGTGGGGTGGGGTGGAGGCGTCTCCCCTCCCCGCTCCGTGGGGTCTCTGGGTGTGGAGCCCGAACTGCAGCAGCCACCAGAGGCCCGAAGGCTCGTCACATGGCAGCTCGCTGGAGCTCCCTGCGAAGCCCCCCAGCCTGGGGCTGGCAGCCGCCCCCGCTGGCAGGGAGGGGAGGGAGGGGCTGCTGTGCTCACCATGATATGGATTGTCAGCTCCAACTCCTGGTAGTAAGTAGAGAAGGGGTCGAGGAGAGAGCTCCTAAAGCTCCTGTTCATAATGCGGAATGAGAGAGAGAAACGGATGATGCGCCTAGATGGGGCCAACGTAGCCGTGCTGAGGAGCTTCGGGGTCGTCGTTTTCCCAGGAGACATGGGGGTGGTGGTGTCTCCTTGGGGCACAGGGGTGGTGGTGTCCCTTTGGGGCATGGGGGTGGTGGTGTCACCGGCAGGTGCCGGGGTGGTCGTGTCACCGTGAGGTGCCGCGGTGGTGGTGTCCCCTTTGGGTGCTGGGGTGGTGGTGTCTCTCGGAGGCACCGGGGTGATGGTGTCCCCTTGGGGCGTGGGGGTGATGGTGTCGCCGAGAGGTGCTGTAGTGGTCGTGTCCCCTTGGGGCGCGGGGGGGGGTGGTGTTACCGGGAGGTGCCATGGTGGTGGTGTCACCAGGAGGTGCAGGGGTGGTGGTATCCCCTTGGGGTGCAGCGGTGGTGGTGTCACCGGGAGGTGCTGTGGTGGTGGTGTCCCCTTGGGGCGTGGGGGTGGTGGTGTCCCCGTGGGGCACGGGGGTTGTGGCGTCGCCGGGTGGTGCCGGGGTGGTGGTGTCACCGGGGGATGTTGGGGTGATGTCCCCTTGGGGCACAGGGGTGGTGGTGTCACTGGGAGATGCCACAGTGGTGGTGTCCCCTTGGGGTGCTGGGGTGGTGATGTCCCCTTGGGGCACGGGGCTTGTGGCATCGCCGGGAGGTGCAGGGGTGGTGGTGTCACTGGGAGGTACCGGGGTGGTGGTGTCACCGGGGGATGTTGGGGTGATGTCCCCTTGGGGCACAGGGGTGGTGGTGTCACTGGGAGATGCCACAGTGGTGGTGTCCCCTTGGAGTGCTGGGGTGGTGGTGTCGCCGGGAGGTGCCGGGGTGGTGGTGTCCCCTTGGGGTGCGGGGGTGGTGGTGTCGCCAGGAGGTACCGGGGTGGTGGTGTCCCCTTGGGGCGCAGGGATGGTGGTGTCAGCAGGAGGTGCCGGGGTGGTGGTGTCCCCTTGGGGCGCGTGGGTGTTGGTGTCACCGGGAGGTGCTGGGGTGGTGGTGTCCCCTTGGGGCACAGGGGTGGTGGTGTCGCCGGGAGGTGCCGGGGTGGTGGTGTCCCCTTGGGGTGCGGAGGGGGTGGTGTTGCCGGGAGGTGCCACGGTGGTGGTGTCCCCTTGGGGTGCCGGGGTGGTTGTGTCCCCTTGGGGTTCGGGGGGGGTGGTGTCGCCGGGAGGTGCCGGGGTGGTGGTGTCCCCTTGGGGTGCCAGGGTGGTTGTGTCCCCTTGAGGTGCTGGGGTGGTGGTGTCACCAAGAGGTGCCGGGGTGGTGGTGTCCCCTTGGGGCGCAGGGGTGGTGGTGTCGCCGGGAGGTGCCGGGGTGGTGGTGTCCCCTTGGGGTGCAGGGGGGGTGGTGTCACCGGGAATAGCCGAGGTGGTGGTGTCCCCTTTGGGTGCTGGGGTCGTTGTGTCCCCTTGCCGCGCGGGGGTGGTGGTGTCCCCTTTGGGTGCTGGGGTCGTTGTGTCCCCTTGCCGCGCGGGGATGGTGGTGTCACCGGGAGGTGCCATGGTGGTGGTGTCACCAGGAGGTGCAGGGGTGGTGGTATCCCCTTGGGGCACGGGGATTGTGGCGTCGCCGGGAGGTGCTGGGGTGGTGGTGTCACTGGGAGGTACCGGGGTGGTGGTGTCACCGGGGGATGTTGGGGTGATGTCCCCTTGGGGCACAGGGGTGGTGGTGTCACTGGGAGATGCCACAGTGGTGGTGTCCCCTTGGGGTGCTGGGGTGGTGGTGTCGCCAGGCGGTGCCAGGGTGGTGGTGTCTCCTTGGGGTGTGGGGGTGGTGGTGTCTCCAGGCGGTGCCGGGGTGGTCGTGTCCCCTTGAGGTGCTGTGGTGGTGGTGTCGCTGGGAGGTGCCGGGGTGGTGGTGTCCCCTTGGGGTGTAGGGGTGGTGGTGTCGCCGGGAGGTGCCGGGGTGGTGGTGTCCCCTTTGGGTGCTGGGGTGGTGGTGTCGCCGGGATGTGCCGCGGTGGTGGTGTCCCCTTTGGGTGCTGGGGTGGTGGTGTCCTCTTGGGGTGCCGGGGTGGTGGTGTCCCCTTGAGGCGCAGCGGTGGTGGTATCGCCGGGAGGTGCCAGGGTGGTGGTGTCGCTGGGAGTTGCCGGGTTGGTGGTGTCCCCTTGGGGCGCGGGGGTGGTGGTGTCAGCGGGAGGTGCCGGGGTGGTCGTGTCCCATTGGGGTGCTGGGGTGGTGGTGTCTCCTTGGGGTGCCGGGGTGGTCATATCCCCTTGGGGCGCGGGGGTGGTGGTGTTGCCGGGAGGTACCGGGGTGGTGGTGTCCCCTTGGGGCGCAGGGGTGGTGGTGTCAGCGGGAGGTGCCGGGGTGGTGGTGTCCCTTTGGGGCGCAGGGGTGGTGGTGTCACCGGGAGGTACTGGGGTGGTGGTGTCCCCTTGGGGTGCAGGGGTGGTGGTGTCACCGGGAGGTGCCGGGGTAGTGGTTTCCCCTTGGGGTGCGGGGGGGGTGGTGGTGGTGTCCCCTTGGGGTGCGGGGGTGGTGGTGTCAGCGGGAGGTGCCGGGGTGGTCGTGTCCCATTGGGGTGCTGGGGTGGTGGTGTCCCCTTGGGGTGCCGGGGTGGTCGTGTCCCCTTGGGGCACGGGGGTGGTGGTGTCAGCGGGAGGTGCCGGGGTGGTGGTGTCCCTTTGGGGCACAGGGGTGGTGGTGTCACCGGGAGGTACTGGGGTGGTGGTGTCCCCTTGGGGCGCAGGGGTGGTGGTGTCGCCGGGAGGTGCCGGGGTGGTGGTTTCCCCTTGGGGTGCGGGGGGGGTGGTGTTGCCGGGAGGTGCCACGGTGGTGGTGTCCCCTTGGGGTGCCGGGGTGGTTGTGTCCCCTTGGGGTACGGAGGGGGTGGTGTCGCCGGGAGGTGCCGGGGTGGTGGTGTCCCCTTGGGGTGCGAGGGGGGTGGTGTCACCGGGAGGTGCCGGGGTTGTAGTGTCCCCTTGGGGCGCAGGGGTTGTGGCATCGCCGGGAGGTACCGGGGTGGTGGTATCCCCTTGGGGCGCAGGGGTGGTGGTGTCGCCGGGAGGTGCCGGGGTGGTGGTGTCCCCTTGGGGTGCCAGGGTGGTGGTGTCGCCGGGAGGTGCCGGGATGGTGGTGTCCCCTTGGTGTGCCGGGGTGGTCGTGTCCCCTTGGGGTACGGGGGGGGTGGTGTCGCCGGGAGGTGCCAGGGTGGTGGTGTCCACTTGGAGTGCCAGGGTGGTGGTGTCGCCGGGAGGTGCCAGGGTGGTGGTGTCCACTTGGGGTGCCGGGTTGGTCGTGTCCCCTTGGGGTGCGGGGGTGGTGGTGTAGCCGGGAGGTGCCGGGGTGGTGGTGTCCCCTTGGGGCACGGGGTTGGTGGTGTCGCTGGGAGTTGCCGGGTTGGTGGTGTCCCCTTGGGGTGTAGGGGTGGTGGTGTCGCCGGGATGTGCCGCGGTGGTGGTGTCCCCTTTGGGTGCTGGGGTGGTGGTGTCCTCTTGGGGTGCCGGGGTGGTGGTGTCCCTTTGAGGCGCGGGGGTTGTGGCGTCACCGGGAGGTGCCAGGGTGGTGGTGTCCCCTTGGGGCGCGGGGGTGGTGGTGTCAGCAGGAGGCGCCGGGGTGGTGGTGTCCCCTTGGGGCGCGGGGGTGGTGGTGTCACCGGGAGGTGCTGGGGTGGTGGTGTCCCCTTGGGGCGCAGGGGTGGTGGTGTTGCCGGGGGGTGCCGGGGTGGTGGTGTCCCCTTGGGGTGCCGGGGTGGTTGTGTCCCCTTGGAGTATGGGGGGGGTGGTGTCGCCGGGAGGTGCCGGGGTGGTGGTGTCCCCTTGGGGTGCCGGGGTAGTCGTGTCCCCTTGGGGTGCAGGGGGGGTGGTGTCACCGGGAAGTGCTGGGGTGGTGATGTCCCCTTGGGGCGCAGGGTTTGTGGCATCGCCGGGAGGTACCGGGGTGGTGGTATCCCCTTGGGGCGCAGGGGTGGTGGTGTCGCCTGGAGGTGCCGGGGTGGTGGTGTCCCCTTGGGGTGCCAGGGTGGTGGTGTCGCCGGGAGGTGCCGGGATGGTGGTGTCCCCTTGGTGTGCCGGGGTGGTCGTGTCCCCTTGGGGTACGGGGTGGGTGGTGTCACCGGGAGGTGCCAGGGTGGTGGTGTCCACTTGGGGTGCCGGGTTGGTCGTGTCTCCTTGGGGTGCGGGGGTGGTGGTGTAGCCGGGAGGTGCCGGGGTGGTGGTGTCCCCTTGGGGCGCGGGGGTGGTGGTGTCGCTGGGAGTTGCCGGGTTGGTGGTGTCCCCTTGGGGTGTAGGGGTGGTGGTGTCGCCGGGATGTGCCGCGGTGGTGGTGTCCCCTTTGGGTGCTGGGGTGGTGGTGTCCTCTTGGGGTGCCGGGGTGGTGGTGTCCCCTTGAGGCGCAGCGGTGGTGGTATCGCCAGGAGGTACCAGGGTGGTGGTGTCCCCTTGGGGCGCGGGGGTGGTGGTGTCACCAGGAGGTGCTGGGGTGGTGGTGTCCCCTTGGGGCGCGGGGGTGGTGGTGTCAGCGGGAGGTGCCGGGGTGGTGGTGTCCCCTTGGGGCGCAGGGGTGGTGGTGTCCCCTTGGGGTGCTGGGGTGGTGGTGTCAGCGGGAGGCGCCGGGGTGGTGGTGTCCCCTTGGGGCGCGGGGGTGGTGGTGTCACCAGGAGGTGCTGGGGTGGTGGTGTCCCCTTGGGGCGCAGGGGTGGTGGTGTTGCCGGGGGGTGCCGGGGTGGTGGTGTCCCCTTGGGGTGCCGGGGTGGTTGTGTCCCCTTGGGGTACGGGGGGGGTGGTGTCACCAGGAGGTGCCGGGGTGGTGGTGTCCTCTTGGGGTGCCGGGGTAGTCGTGTCCCCTTGGGGTGCAGGGGGGGTGGTGTCACCGGGAAGTGCCGGGGTGGTGATGTCCCCTTGGGGCGCAGGGGTTGTGGCATCACCGGGAGGTACTGGGGTGGTGGTATCCCCTTGGGGCGCAGGGGTGGTGGTGTCGCTTGGAGGTGCCGGGGTGGTGGTGTCCTCTTGCGGTGCTGGGGGGGGGGTGTCGGTGGGAGGTGCCGGGGTGGTGGTGTCCCCTTGGGGCGCAGGGGTTGTGGCATCGCCGGGAGGTACCGCGGTGGTGGTATCCCCTTGGGGCGCAGGGGTGGTGGTGTCGCCGGGAGGTGCCAGGGTGGTGGTGTCCCCTTGGGGTGCCAGGGTGGTGGTGTCGCCGGGAGGTGCCAGGGTGGTGGTGTCCACTTGGGGTGCCGGGTTGGTCGTGTCCCCTTGGGGTGTGGGGGTGGTGGTGTCGCCTGGAGGTGCCGGGGTGGTGGTGTCCCCTTGGGGTGCTGGGGGGGTGGTGTCACCGGGAGGTGCCGGGGTGGTGGTGTCCCCTTGGGGCGCAGGAGTTGTGGCATCGCCGGGAGGTACCGGGGTGGTGGTATCCCCTTGGGGCGCAGGGGTGGTGGTGTCGCCGGGAGGTGCCAGGGTGGTGGTGTCCCCTTGGAGTGCCAGGGTGGTGGTGTCGCCGGGAGGTGCCAGGGTGGTGGTGTCCCCTTGGGTCACGGGGGGGATAGTGTCCCCTTGAAGTGCCGGGGTGGTGGTGTCACTGGGAGGTACCGGGGTGGTGGTGTCACCGGGGGATGTTGAGGTGGTGGTGTCCCCTTGGGGCGCAGGGGTGCTGGTGTCACCGGGAGGTGCCACAGTGGTGGTGTTGCCTTGGGGTGCTCGGGTGGTGGTGTCGCCGGGAGGTGCCAGGGTGGTGGTATCCCCTTCAGGTGCCTGGGTGGTGGTGTCCCCTTGGGGTGCTGGGGTGATGGTGTCCCCGGGAGCTGCCGAGGTGGTAGTGTCCCCTCCGGGTGCGGGGGGGGTGGTGTCACCGGGAGTAGCCGAGGTGGTGGTGTCCCCTTTGGGGGCTGGGGTCATTGTGTCCCCTTGGGGCGTGGGGGTGGTGGTGTCTCCGGGAGGTGCCGGGGTGATGGTGTCCCCTTGGGGCACAGGGGTGGTGGTGTCCCCTTGGGGCGCGGGGGTGATGGTGTCGCCGGGAGGTGCTGTGGTGGTCGTGTCCCCTTGGGGCGCAGGGGTGGTGGTGTCACCGGGAGGTGCCATAGTGGTGGTGTCACCAGGAGGTGCAGGGGTGGTGGTATCCCCTTGGGGCACAGCGGTGGTGGTGTCACCGGGAGGTGCTGTGGTGGTCGTGTCCCCTTGGGGCACGGGGCTTGTGGCATCGCCGGGAGGTGCTGGGGTGGTGGTGTCACTGGGAGGTACCGGGGTGGTGGTGTCACCGGGGGATGTTGGGGTGATGTCCCCTTGGGGCACAGGGGTGGTGGTGTCACTGGGAGATGCCACAGTGGTGGTGTCCCCTTGGGGTGCTGGGGTGGTGATGTCGCCAGGCAGTGCCGGGGTGGTGATGTCTCCTTGGGGTGTGGGGGTGGTGGTGTCACCAGGCGGTGCCGGGGTGGTGGTGTCCCCTTGAGGTGCTGTGGTGATTGTGTCACTGGGGGGTGTCAGGGTGGTGGTTGTATAGCCTAGGAGAGAATCAGTCCATTCAGTTCAGAGAAAACAGAACAAAACGTGGGGTGCAAGTGAGGAGCAGAAACCCCCAGCACCATCAGCTGCACTCGAGATAGAGGCAGTTATTTTCCACAGCATGTGACTAGCCTGGGGAACTCACTGCCACAAGATCCTAGGCAGACAAGCCCTGCAGGGTCCCGGGGGAGCTGCCATCACCATGTGGGTTCCCCAGAGGTTTCCCCACGCCCCCAGCCCTATGTGCCGCACGTGGAGTGAGACGTATGGCTGGCTGGGCTAGGCTCTGCTTCCCTCCTTGCCATAGATGGATGGGGCTGAGCCCCATGGGCAGGGCCCTCCCTGCCCCTCCTGGCCTCTCCTCCGCCTGCTGACACCCCCCGGGCAGTGAGAGCGGCTGAGGCTCTGATCCCGTCCTTCCTGGGCCTCGACGCGCCCAGCTGGGGCGTCCTGTGGAGCAATTCCTGCCGCAAACCCAGCAGCCCACCCCGATGCAGAGAGGACGGCCAGCCAGGGGCAGCGCTGCCCGTTCACAGGAGGCCCACGGGCCCCACAGTCCTGGGAGCCATAAAGACGCCCTCGGCCTGAGCCTGCAGCCAGGGCCAGCCTGGGGCTAACAGCCCCCCTTCTCTTGGGGCGCCGTGTCCTGGCCCCTGGCAGGTCACTCGGGGCAGTCAGGGATCCACGTGCTGCCCCCAGGAGTCCTGGACAGGACGTTCCCTGCCGGGCTTCCCTGACTGGACCCAGGCCGTTAGCACTGGGCTCAGCCAGAGCGACACAGCCCAGACCCACCAGGGTCAGCCCCCGGGGAGAGGCACCAATGACTGTCGGCCAACGCCCTCCTGGGTCCCAACCCGCTGCCTCTGGGCACCCTCAGGAAGGGGCCCTGGGGGAGGAGAAGGGGCTCCCCAAAGCACCCACCCCAGGGAGAGGGGACCCCACAAGATCTGTGTCCAAGAGGGGGATGGGCAGAGGGGACCCCAGGAGTGACAGGCATTGCCCATGGTCCTCTAGGTCACTGCGGAGTCTGGGACGATCAGGCCCCACTTGCCCATTGTCCCCCCGTCAAGGGGCAGATCAACGCATAAAGGCAGCGGAATCAGCCCTGTGTTGGCAGCAACAGCTGATAGGCCCCATCTGAGCAGCCCAGAGCTCCTGGGTGGGTCCAATCCAGCTCCAAGTGCCACTCAGCCCCGACGGCCCCCGGCAAAGGCTCACCTGTGGCCAGCAGCAGCAGCAGCCCTAGACCCAGCTGCAGGGCAGCTGTGCCCAGGCTTCGGGGCTTCATGGCAGGTGAGGGGGTGGGGGGCTCGACCCCGGGGGCCCCAGCACTGGGCTCTGTCTCTGCCTCGCTCGCCTCCCGTTAGCCCGCAGGGCTCTCGATAATCCAGGAATCGGGAACTGGCAACGGCTCTGCGGCTGGAGCTTTATAGCAGCACCTGCAAGCAGGTGGGAAGGGAGGGAGGCCCCACCCAGTGGGCTGGGCTCTGACACAGTGGGAATTTTTCATAATATTTTGGATGACTATTGTGCGTGCCTCAGTTTGCCGTATGTGGTGCCTGGGTAACTAAGTGGGGAGAAAGGCAGTTTGCTCTTTGCGGAGATACAGGCATGATCCTGACGAGCTCCCTGGACCCCATGCCTGTGGGGTGTCCCAGAGGACAATGGCCACTCCAATTACCTGGTGTCATGGAGTCCCCGGGCGATGCTCTGGAACTGCTCCATACGAAGCCCGGCAGGACTCTGGGGGCGCCTCCTCTCTCTGATCAGACTGTCGCCAAGGCAAGAAGCTCACACGGCTTCACCTTCCTGGGTCTGACCTCGGAGCATTCAGCATCCTCTGCCCCTCCGTGCGCTTCCCACAGCGAGTCCCACCTGGCAGGGTCCTGAGGAAGCCACATGGCCCTGCACCCCCACTCTGCAGTCAGACGTCTCTCTTAACCAGCATTGTAAAACAGAGGCTTATTAGTTGACAGGGACTGTGATGGGGTAGGGACTGTCTGTGTGGGGAGTGGGAGAGCAGGGGAGGACTTTAGGGCATGGAGGATGCCAGGGCCTGTAACCTGAGCTAGGTAAGGGAGGGAAAAGGTCAACACCTTTGCCCGGGAAGGAGGACAAAGGAAGGGAGTGGCAGGAGGGAAGCAGTTTGAGTTTGGGCTTGGGGCTGTGTGGGCGGAATTCAGGGGATCCTAGCTAGGATCCAAGCACCCTGAAAGCCCAGAAGGACTCGGTGGAGGGGTCCTGACTGTGCCTGCAAGCTCTGCTGTAACCTGTGTTCCTGTTGTCCAATAAACCTTCTGTTTTACTGGCTGGCTGAGAGTCACTGTGGGTCCCAGGAAGAGGGGTGCAGGGCCGGACTCCCCCACACTCCGTGACAACTGGTGGCAGAGGCGGGATATACTGCACCCCGTGGACAGCGCTTCCTGCAGTAAGTGACTAGGGAGCAGTAAAACGAAGGGGTGATTAACCCCTGGGAGTGTGTGCCCAGCCAGAAGGACTTTGCGGTAACAGGGTCCCCCGGGGGATTACAGCGAGCGGGCCCAGGGGCGGAGGAGTCTGCAGCTTGACCCTGGCAGAGAGGTGGTGACCTCAGGAAGGGCTGGTGCACTAGGGGTCCCCCTGGAAACCGTGGGGAGCGGCCAGCACCCCGGCCTGTGAGTGGCCAGCCGGAAGATGTATGCCAAGCGGCGCAAGTGCGACCTGCTGGAGCTGTGCAAGCAGAGGGGGTTGCGCCCGGGGAGGCTCAGCAAGGACCAGCTGATTGCCCAGCTGGAGCAGGGAGACCGCACGAATGAACGGAGCCCTGTCTCTGAGGGAAGCAGCCGAGCAGATGCAGCGCAGGCACCAGTGTCTGTCCCCGCTGGGAGTGGTCAGCCGGCAGACGAGGGCTTCCCGAGACCCCCCTTCCTAGGCCTAGGGGAAGGGCGGGGAGGAGCCCAGTGAATACCGAGGGCACCGTGACACCCCCGGCCAGCAGGGGATCCTCCCGGCGAAGCTCACCCCCCAGCAGGGGATCCTCCCGGCAACGCTCGGCATCCGTGGAGCGGACGCGGCTGGAATATGAAAGGGAGCTGAGACGGGAAGAGCTCGGGTTAAAGAGGCAAAAGCTGGAGGAGAAGGCGAAACAGCGTAAACATGAGGAGAACCAGCGCCAGCGTGAGTGGGAGGAGAAGGAGAAACAGCGTAAACATGAGCTGGACCTGGCCCGGCTGAGGAGCAGTGAGGCCCCGGCTGCGGTGAGTGAGGGGGGACCCAAGCCTACAAAGAGCTTTGATAAGCACTTGCTGCCCCGGCGTAAGGAGGGGGAGGACATAGATACCTTCCTGACGGCCTCTGAGAATGCCTGCGAGCTGCACAGGGTTGACCCTGCAGACAGGATCGCAGTTCTCACCCCCTTACTGGGCTCCACAGCCGTGGAGGTGAACAGCCGACTGAAAGGGGCGGAGGCAGGGGACTACGAACTGTTCAAACAGGCCCTGCTCCGCGAGTTTGGGCTGACTCCTGAGATGTACCGGAAAAAGTTCCGGAGCCAGCGTAAAACCCGTGAGGTCACATACCTACAACTGGTCAACCGGGCGCAGGGGTATGCCCGCAAGTGGACAGCTGGGGCCCAAACTAAAGAGGACCTGCTTGACCTATTCATACTGGAGCACCTGTACGAGCAGTGCCCGTCCGACCTGAGGCTGTGGTTGATGGACCAGAAGCCGGAGAACCCGCAGCATGCAGGCCAGCTGGCCGACCAATTTGTGGACAGTCGGGCAGGGGATGGCAGGGAGCAGTCTCGAAGGAGCAGGCCTGCCTCAACGCAGAGAGAGAGTCATCATGGGACCTCCCAAAGGGGGCCTATGGAGAACCCCCCCAAAAGGGGAACATCCAGCGGCAGGTCCCTCCGACCCACTCAAGGGGACCCACGAGATATGGGCTGCTATCGCTGTGGCCAACGAGGTCACATACGGGCCCAGTGCCCCAAGCTCAGGGACAGACCAAGCAGACCCAACCCGCAGAGGGTGGACTGGGTAAAAACCCAATCGGAAGAGGGGCTACATTCCCAGGAAAGGGGGGTTGGCAACATACCACCTGTGGATGCTCCAGGTTCCGGGTTTTTGGTTTACCGGGTGGGCGCGTGGCTGCCCCTCCGGAAAGAGTGCATTGTTTCCCTGGAAGTGGATGGGAGGAAGGTCACTGGGTACTGGGACATGGGCGCAGAGGTGACGCTGGCCCGGCCCGAGGTTGTGGCCTCAGATCGGATGGTGCCCGACACCTACCTGACCCTGATGGGCGTGGGCGGGACCCCATTCAAGGTACCTGTGGCAAGAGTACACCTGAAATGGGGGGCCAAGGAGGGCCCCAAGGATGTGGAGGTACACCAATATTTGCCCACTGACGTGTTAATGGGAGGGGACCTTGAGGACTGGCCTAGTAACACCCAGAGTGCCCTGGTCGTGACTCGTAGTCAGAGTCGGCAAATGGCACTGCACCCCGACAACGGGGAAGGTACTCGACCTGAGGTGCAGGACCCTAACTCAGGGAGCGGGGAACGCCCAGGGGCACGGTTCAGAGAGGCTGCGGCCTCAGACCCAGCCAGCAAGAGAGAGCCGGTCCCCATCCCTGTCCCAGCTGCTGAGTTCCAGGCCGAGTTGCAGAAAGATCCCTCCCTGCGGAAGCACCGGGACCGGGCTGACCTTAGTGCGGTACAGACCATGAGGAGAGGTTGCAAGGAGAGGTTCCTGTGGGAGAAGGGGTTCCTGTACCGAGAATGGGCTCCCCCAGGGGAAGTAGAGTCATGGGGGATCAGGAGGCAGCTGGTGGTTCCCCAGAAGTTTCGCCACAAGCTACTGTACCTGGCCCATGACATCCCTCTCGCAGGGCACCAGGGAATCCGGTGCACCAGGCAGAGGCTGCTACAGAACTTTTACTGGCCTGGGGTCTTTACCCATGTCCGACAGTACTGCCAATCCTGTGACCCCTGCCAGAGGGTGGGGAAGGCCCGGGACAAGGGGAAAGCGGCTTTGAGGCCTTTACCCATCATAGAAGAACCTTTCCAGAAGGTGGCCGTGGACATAGTGGGACCCCTCAGCAAGACGACCCGGTCAGGGAAGAAATACATCCTGGTGGTGGTGGATTTTGCCACTCGCTACCCCGAGTCGGTGGCCTTGTCCTCTATCGAAGCAGACACAGTAGCAGATGCGCTGCTGACAATTTTCAGCCGGGTGGGGTTCCCCAAGGAGGTCTTAACGGACCAGGGGTCCAACTTCATGTCGGCCCTGCTCCGGTCCTTATGGCAGAAATGTGGGGTCCAGCACAACTGGGCCTCAGCGTATCACCCCCAGTCCAATGGGCTGGTAGAAAGGTTCAACGGGACGCTGAAGAGGATGCTAAAAACATTTATGAACCAGCATCCGCAAGATTGGGACAAGTACTTACCTCACCTGCTGTTTGCGTACAGGGAGGTACCCCAGGAATCTACCGGGTTTTCACCTTTCGAACTGTTGTATGGAAGGCGGGTGAGGGGGCCCCTAGACCTGATGAGGGACGAATGGGAGGGGAAGGCCGCTCCCGAGGGAGAGTCAGTGGTGGAGTATGTCCTGACCTTCCGGGAAAGACTGGCCAAGCTCATGGGCCTGGCCAGGGAGAATCTGGCCCGAGCCCAGAGGAGGCAGAAAGTCTGGTATGACCGCACGGCACGGGCCCATGCCTTCGCCACCGGGAATCAGGTGATGGTTCTCATCCCCGTGAGGAGAAACAAACTCCAGGCTGCCTGGGAAGGGCCCTTCAAGGTTATCAAGCAACTGAATGAGGTAAACTATGTGGTGGAGCTGTCAAACCGGGCACATCACCGTCGGGTGTACCATGTGAACATGATGAAACCATACTATGACAGGGGGAATGTGGTGTTGGCCGTGTGTGGACATTGGGAGGGGCAGGGAGATGACCCCTTAGTAGATCTATTCCCTGGGACCAAAGCGGGTTCCCCGGTGGAGGCGATTCCCCTCTCTGATCAGCTGACCCCGGGCCAGCATGCTGAGATCAGGGGGGTGCTGCATCTGTACCGACAGCTGTTTTCCAACCAGCCTGGACGCACTAATTTGACTGTCCACCGGGTGGAGAGCGGGTCACATGCCCCTATAAGATGCTCCCCTTTTCGGGTCACTGGTAAAACTGCGCAGGATCTTGAAAGAGAGGTCAGGGACATGCTGGCTTTGGGGGTGATCCAGCCGTCTTCCAGCCCTTGGGCCTCACCAGTGGTGCTAGTCCCCAAGAAGGATGGGTCAATCCGGTTCTGTGTGGACTATCGAAAGCTCAATGCCATCACCGTATCTGATGCCTACCCTATGCCCAGGCCTGACGAGCTCCTAGACAAGCTGGGAGGTGCTCGGTACCTCACCACCATGGATCTTACCAAAGGCTACTGGCAAATGCCGCTGGACGCAGATGCCAGGCTGAAATCGGCCTTTATCACCCCTCTGGGGCTCTATGAGTTTCTGACCCTGCCCTTCGGCCTCAAGGGAGCACCGGCCACCTTCCAGCGCCTGGTGGATCAGCTACTGAGGGGGATGGAGAGTTTCGCCGTGGCGTATATTGATGACATCTGCGTCTTCAGCCAGACCTGGGAGGACCACATGTCCCAGGTTAAACAAGTCCTAGACCGACTCCGAAAGGCTGGGTTAACAGTAAAGGCTGAGAAGTGCAAGGTGGGGATGGCTGAAGTATCTTACCTGGGCCATCGGGTGGGGAGCGGCTGCCTAAAGCCGGAACCAGCCAAGGTGGAGGTAATCAGAGACTGGCCTGCTCCCCAAACCAAAAAGCAGGTCCAGGCCTTTATTGGGATGGCGGGGTACTATCGAAGGTTTGTGCCCCACTTTAGTGCCATAGCCGGCCCCATCACTGAACTGTGCAAAAAGGGGAAGCCAGACAAGGTGATCTGGACTGAGCAGTGCCAGGAGGCTTTCCAGGCGCTGAAGGAGGCTCTGGTTAGTGGCCCAGTTCTGGCAAACCCAGATTTTGACAAACCCTTTATGGTGTTCACCGATGCCTCAGACACGGGATTGGGGGCGGTGTTAATGCAAGAGGATGAAAAGGGAGAGAGACACCCCATCGTGTACCTGAGTAAGAAGCTGCTACCCCGGGAACAAAGCTACGCGGCCATCGAGAAGGAATGCTTGGCCATGGTGTGGGCCCTTAAGAAGCTAGAGCCATATCTCTTTGGGCGACACTTCACCGTGTATACCGACCACTCTCCCCTGACCTGACTGCACCAGATGAAAGGAGCCAACGCCAAGCTCCTGAGGTGGAGCCTGCTCCTGCAGGACTATGACATGGACGTGGTCCATGTGAAGGGAAGTGCCAACCTGACAGTGGATGCGTTGTCCCGGAGAGGGGACCCTGAACTTCCCCAGGTCACTAGGCAGAGTGACCCTGCTCAGTTCAGTCTCGAAGGGGGGAGAGATGTGATGCAGTAGGGACTGTCTGTGTGGGGAGTGGGAGAGCAGGGGAGGACTTTAGGGCATGGACGATGCCAGAGCCTGTAACCTGAGCTAGGTAAGGGAGGGGAAAGGTCAACACCTTTGCCCGGGAAGGGGACAAAGGAAGGGAGTGGCAGGAGGGAAGCAGTTTGAGTTTGGGCTTGGGGCTGTGTGGGCGGAATTCAGGGGATCCTAGCTAGGATCCAAGCACCCTGAAAGACCAGATGGACTCGGTGGAGGGGTCCTGACTGTGCCTGCAAGCTCTGCTGTAACCTGTGTTCCTGTTGTCCAATAAACCTTCTGTTTTACTGGCTGGCTGAGAGTCACTGTGGGTCCCAGGAAGAGGGGTGCAGGGCTGGACTCCCCACACTCCGTGACAGGGACACAGCATAGAACAGAGCTTGCTAGAACAGAAATCAGTGACTTTCAGCAAAGTCCATCTTGGGGGACCCTGAGTCAGAGGCCCTGGACTCCCCCTCTCTTCCAGTCCCCCACAGCAGACTGCCCTGGACCCTGCTGCCTGGCCTCCAACACACCCGTTGCTCCTCTTACAGTCTTTGTCCTGCTTCCCAGCCAAAGTGTCACCTGGTCACATCCCACTCCTGGATCTCAGGATGCGAAGGGCATCAGTCATCGCCTATATGCAGGCAGCTGGGTAGGCTCACCTGCCATGAGGGCCTCAGCTAAAAGTCACACACCCAGTTCCCACCAGCCAGCCATTGGTGCAGAACATGGGGAAACTGAGGTGCACACAGTATTCGTATAGGACAGTAAGATTCACATGCAACATAAGAAGGTGACCCCCCCCCAGTTTGTCACATTTGGCAACTAGCAACAAGGACCCTGGATGCCCCCCACCCCCCTTAGGAGCCAGCTGGCTGTGACCAGCTGGAGGACAAAAAACTCCAGGTGACGCTCCTCAGTCTGGGCTGCAGGAGGCAGAAGAGGGGGCAGAGGGCTCAGGGCCGACCCAGCTGGAGTTTGCTGTAACTTTCTGATCTCTGTGGTAATCAAGGCCTCTGTGTGCTGTGTCCAGACACCTGATAACCCTCCTGCGGTTACCCCGCCGGCTGAAAGTCACTTCGGAGTGAGGAAGTCGGGGTGCAAGTCTCCCCCAGTGTCCAACTCAGGGGAACTCGCTGCAGGGAGCTCACGGGGTGACCTAGGTGCTGAAGGCTCTGAGGTACAGTCCCCAGGTGAAGAAGCCAAGGGGCTGACCCCAGTGAACGTCTGACCCTAGGGGGGCTGAAAAACTGAAATGCTCCTCGCAGGGGCTGTTCCAGAGCTGTGAGAGAGCACCGGGTCTGGGGATCAGTGAAATGGGAACACTCCCAGGAGCTTGCTCAGTATCACCCAGGCCTGTGCTTGCCCTGGGGCCGCGATCCCCAGAGCACCCTCCAGCCCTGGGGCCTTGCCCCCAGAGCATTCTGCCCCCAGCCTCACCCACCCGCCCTAGACAGGAGATGGGCGTGGAAAGATCTGAGAGCAGGAATCCCTGGAGTGTCCCCAGCACAGGGGCTCAGTGAGGGCCAGGGGAGGACCCCAAATTGGGGCTGCAGAGAAACCCCACTGGGTGGAGAATGGGGTAGAAGCCCCAGGCTGGAGGAATGCGGGGGCCTGATTTCCCCATCCCACCCAGGCTCAGCTCTGGCCTCACGCCACAGCTCCAGAGCCGGGCCAGAGGGGAACCAGGCCCAGAGACAGAGGTGGGGGTAGGGTGGAGGGTCCCTGCAGCCCCTTGGCTCAGCTGCCCGGATGCCTTGGAGGCCTTGGTGCTGCTGGAAAGGCCACCCGGGCCCTCCTGGTCTCGCGCGGCTTAGCGTTAATCATTCCAGGCACCAGCTATTGTCTGGCCCTGTGCTCCCCTCACCTGCCCCAGATTCACCCCTCAGGAGCCGCCGGCAGGCACCGGGTGCTGAGCCTGGGCACAAGCCAAGGGTGTGGCCAGCGGATCAGGGAAAAGCAACTTCCCTGAGGGTGCTGCCCTCACCCCGAGAAACCTGCCCAGATCACTGCCCGCACCCCCGCCCTGGCCATGCCTCCCCCCCACCAGCACCCAGTGTAACGGTGTAAAGCGTGGGGGGTATCCAGTGAGCTCCTCCCCTCCTGCCCCCCCCATCCCTGTGGCACCTGTTCTGCAGCGACAGCAGCTCATTGGTCGAGCGACGCTGCCACCTACTGGGCATCTTTGTGTTCACAGCAGCTCACCTGGCCGCTGGGGTCACTGAAGTGCAGGTGAGCCTGAGCCTGAGCGAGTGACCCCAGGACTGGCCAGTTCGGGGCCTGGCCCCTCACTCAGCACCAGCCACTTCATCGTGCCTGGATCTCTGGAAACGTGTGTTCAGTGCGCAGTGGCCGGCTAAGCAGAGAACATGGTGTTGGGCCCTGCCGGGGAAGGGGATAGACAGTGAGACAGTAAATACCATAATGGCATTATGTAAATCCCTGGTACCCCCCTGTGATGTGTAGGGACTGTTTGTGTGGGAGTGAGAGAGCCGGGGAGGACTTTAGGTGAGGGACAGGACCTAGGCCTGTAACCTGAGCGGGGTAGGGGGGAGGGGTGTCAGCACCTTTTGCCTGGGAAGCTGGTCAAAGGAAGGGGCCAACTATAGGGGAGTTAGCTCAGTTTCGGTTTTGGGCTGGGTGGTGGGAATTCAGGGTATCCTAAGCTGGGATCCAAGCACCCTGAACCCCTAGAAGGGCTCGATTGAGGGGTCCTGACTGTGCCTACAAGCTCTGCTGTAACCTGCATTCCTGTTGTCCAATAAACCTTCTGTTTTACTGGCTGGCTGAGAGTCACTGTGGGTCCCAGGAAGAGGGGTGCAGGGCCAGACTCCCCCACATTCCATGACACCCCCCCACCCACACACCTGAACACTGCCTGCAGGGCTGGTCGCCCCATCTCAGAAAGATGTGTTAGCACTGGAAAAGGGGCAGAGAAGGGCAACAAAAACCATCAGGGCGATGGAACAGCTTCTGTATAAGGAGAGGTTAAATCTGGGACACGTTCTCCTGCAAATAGAGACAACTAAGGGGGAGCTATGATACAGGGCTATAAATCATGAATGAAGTGAAGTGTTCTTTACCCCTTGACATGACATACAGAGACTCCAGGAGCAATGAGTCTCACTGCACTGTGCCAGCCCTGGAGAGGGCACCCAGGCTCGCTCAGGCTGGCTGTGCACATCTGGGTCCTTTTCCCTTGTACAAATCTTTGGCCTTTGTGTAGCACATTCCAGCAGCTGCCCCTGAGACCTTGGACATCCCAACCGCCATAGGGAGAAGCCCGTGGAGGTTAAGAGATTTGTCCAAGTCAATCAGTGGCAGAGGGGGAACATAACCCATGATGCCTCACCCTGCTTTCACCACTAGGCCATGGTGCCTGTACAGGAATTGCTGGTAGCTACTGGAGGGAGTGCCCAGAGCCCACGCCTGGCCTGAGTTCTGCTACACTAGCCCCGCTCCCCCTGTTAGCAGGGGGCCCTGGCCCTGGGGGGTGAAAATGGCTTCTCTAGGGTCACAGCTGCTACTCCCTGGTGGTCTGTGGAGTCAGGAGTCCACCCGAAGAGGCCTATGGGTGGCAGACACTGTGCTGCACCACTACCACCGGCTGGCAGAGGGCAATGTCAGCCCAGGGATGGACACTGGGAGCCAGAGGAGGGGCTGCTGTACGGACCGCTCCATGCACCGCGGTGCCAACCCTACACTCTGGCCATGTGTCCCTATGACGAAGTGGGAATGTTCTTGATGCATTCTTTGAATACTGAGTGGGGAGTATTGACCTGGGAAGGTTGCAGGGGAGTTTTGCTGGGACTGGCTGCAGTGGGGATGGGAGACTTGCCTTGAGGGATGATACCTGAGCACGTAACATGAGAACCCAGGAGGGGGGTTGGAGCCAGGTGACACCTCTGCCCTGGAAACTGGAAAAAGGCTGGGGGAGGGGCCGGGGGAGGCTGAATGAGATAGCTGGAGGGAGTGTCAGTTTGGAGCTGGCTGAGAAAGGGGGAGGGGAGCCCAGATGGGCCTCTGGCCTCCCAACGGGGCTCTGGCCTCCCTGTCGCCCGCCCCCCAAAATGGACCTAACTGAGGGGGGGACCTGTTGTCTATGCCTGCGAGACCTGTCTTGGACTGTGTTCCTGTTGTCTAAATAAACTTGTTGTACTGGCTGGCTGAGAGCCCTGGTGAATCGCAGGAAGCCGGGAGTGCAGGGCCTTGTCTCCCACACACTCTGTGACAACTGATGGCAGTGGTGGGATCTACTGCCAGGGCCACCTGGGGGGGGGCAAGTGGGGCAATTTGCCCCAGGCCCTGGGGCCCACAGGGGCCTCCATGAGAGTTTTTCGGGGGCCCTGGAGTGGGAGGCCTTCACTCACTCCAGGGGCCCCAGAAAATTCTCATGGGGCCTGGGCCCCCAGAGCTTCTTCCGCTCTGGGTCTTTGGTGGCAACTGAATGGAAGGACCCACCGCCGCCGAAGTGCCCCGAAGACCCACAGCTGGAGGTCCTTCCGCCCCAGGACCCGCCACTGAAGTGCCGGGTCTTTGGTGGCAATTCAGCGGCAGGGGCCTCCTGCTGCTGAAGACGCCAGTCCCCCTTAATCATCTGGGCAACCCTGTCTACTGCAGCCCATGGACGACGTTTCCTGCAGTAAGTGACTGGGGAGCAGTTAAATGAAGGGGGGGGATGACAAGGACCAGGCGTGCTGAAGATTCAGAAAGAGATGGTTTCAAGGGGTGATTAACCCCTGGGAGTGTGTGACCAGCCAGAAGGACTTTGCAGTAACAGGGTCCCCCGGGGAATTGCAGGAGCGGTCCCAGGGGCAGAGGAGTCTGCAGCTCGACCCTGGCAAAGAGGTGGCGACCTCGAGAAGGGCTGGCACACTATGGGTGTTCCCTGGAAAGTGGGGCGGGGCGAGCCCAGGCAGGCCTGTGAGTGGCCAGCAGAGGGGGCTGCACAGAGGGAGGCTCACCAAAGAACAGCTGATTGCCCAGCTGGAGGATGGAGATCGCTCAAATGAACTGATCCCTATGTCTGAGGGAAGCAGCCTGACAGATGCAGGGCAGGCACCAGTGTCGGGAGTGGTCAGATGGTTGCTGAGGGCTTCCTGAGACTCATCCCTCCTATGCCTAGGGGAAGGTCAGGGAGGAGCCCAGCAAATACTGAGGGCACCGTGACACCCCCGGCCAGCAGGAGATCGTCCCAGCGAAGCTCCCCATCGCTGGAGTTGTAACGGCTGGAACTGGAGAAGGAATTAAGGCTGAAAGAGCTGGAGTTAAGGGAGCAGGAACTGATGGGGGAGCGAGCAGAACAGGAAAAACAGAGACAGCATGAACTGGAGGAGAAAGAGAAACAGAGACAGCATGAAGAGAGACAGAGACAGAGGCAGAATGAACTGGAGTTGGCCAAGCTGAGGAGCAGCGGGCCCCCAGCTGCGGTGAGTGAGGGGGCGCCCAGGACTGCGCAGAGCATTGATAAGTGTATTCTGGCCCAGCGTAAGGATGGGGAGGAAATGGATGACTTCCTGGATGCCTTTGAGATGGCCTGCGAGCTGCACCAGGTTGATCCTGTAGACAGGCTCCAGGTTCTCACCCCCTTACTGGACCCCAAAGCCGTGGGATTGTACCGCCAACTGGAAGGGGCGGAGAAAAGGGACTACGAACTATTAAAAAAGGCCCTGCTACGTGAGTTTGGGCTGACTCCTGAGATGTACTGGGAAAGGTTCCGGAGCCAGCGTAAAATCTGGCTGACCTCAGTGCGGTACAGACCATGGTGGCAGGTTGCCGGAAAAGGTTCCTGTGGGAGAAGGGGTTCCTGTAATGAGAATGGGCTTCCCCAGGGGAGATGGAGTCATGGGGAATCAGGAGGCAGCTGGTGGCACCCCATAAGTATCGCCACCAGCTGCTGTGCCGGGCCCATGACATCCCACTCTTAGGGCACCAGGGAATCTGGCATACCCAGCAGAGGCTGCTGCAGAACTTTTACTGGCCTGGGGTCTTTACTCCTGTCTGATCCCACCTTACGACTGCCGATCCTGTCACCCCTGTCAGAGGGTGAGGAAGGCCTGGGACAAGGGGAAAATGGCTTTAGAACCCTTGCCCATTGTCATGGAGTCCCTGGGAGAGGCTCTGCAACTGCTCCCTACAAAGCCAGTCAGGACTCTGGTGAAGTCTCCTCTCTGTGAGCAGACTGTCTCCAGGGCAAGCAGCTCACACGGCTTTCACCTTCCTGGGTCTGACCTTTGGAGCATTCAGCATCCTCTGCCCCTCCATGCGCTTCCCACAGTGAGTCCGCCCAAGGAGGGCCCTGGGGAAGCCACAGGGTCCTGCACCCCCACTTTGCAGTCAGACGTGACTCTCAGCCAGCCAGTAACACAGAGGTTTATTAGATGACAGGAACAGAGTCTAAAACAGAGCTTGTAGATACAGCGAACCGGACCCCTCGGCTGGGTCCATTCTGGGGGGGCAGCGAGCCAGACACCCACATCTGCACTCACCCCTCGTCCCCAGCTAGCTCCAACCTTACTCCCCTCCAGCTCCTCCTTTCTGGCCTTTGTTTCTTTCCCAGGGCCAGGAGGTCACCTGATCTCTTTGTTCCCCCACACCTTTAGCATCCTCTTGCAGTGGGGAAGGACCTGGCCATTAGTTGCCAGAACACAGAGTGTCAGCCATTTATGTACAATGACCTTCATCCTATCACCTAGAGACTTAAGAAATGCATAGGGGAAACTGAGGCACCCCTACACTATTCAGAGGAAACATTAAGTACAGTCCCACTTGGTCACACCCATCATAGAGGAGCCTTTCCAGAGGGTGCCCAAGGTCAAGATAGGGGCTCTTAACCAAGAGAGACCGAATCATAGCCCTCCAGACTGGAACACTGGGAGAAGACCCCATCCCAGTTTGAAGATGTGGCAAACTGGGAATGTTCTTAATGTTTTCTCTGAATATGGTGTTGGTGCCTCAGTTTCCCCTATGCCGTTCTTAATATCTAGGTGGTGGGATAAGGGGGTGTGATTGCTACAGAGCAAAGGGCCAGTGCACCTAAATGCCTGATGCTCTGTCTCCTAGCAGCTGATGGCCTGGGCCCCTCCTCTGTAAAGGTGTCAACTGAAGGTGTTGGAGACAAAGCGGTCAGGTGACCTCCTGGCCCAGGAAAGGGGCTGAGGAGAGAGGAGGGGCTGGAGGGGGTTGTTAGTCTGGAGCTGGCTGGGGTTGAGGAGTGGAGTGCAGATGGGGGGGGTCTGGCTCACTGCCCCCCAGAATGGACCCGGCGGAGGAGTCCGGTTCGCGGTACCTACAATCTCTGTTTTAGACCCTGTTCCTGTCATCGAATAAACCTCTGTTTTACTGGCTGGCTGAGTCACGTCTGACTGCAAAGTGGGTGTGCAGGACCCTGTAGCTTCCCCAGGACCCCGCCTGGGCGGACTCGCTGTGGGAAGTGCACGGAGGGGCAGAAGATGCTGAATGTTCCAAGGAGAGACCCAGGAGGTGAAGCTGTGTGAGCTTCTTGCCCTGAACAAGTCTGCTCCAAGGGAGAGGAGGCTCCCCAAAGTCCTGACTGGCTTCCTGGGGAGCAGTTCCAGAGCATCACCCGGGGACTCCGTGACAGAACCCCAGAAATACTGGGGTGGAAAAAGGACATGGGCCACATAAGTCTTCCCACCTGCAGACTATGAGTGCTATCGAGCACACTCAACCTAAAGGGGGGTGTGAAACTGGAAGGGCCTGAGGTAACTCCCACCAAGGAAGGGGAGGGATGCTGGGGCATCCATGGGGGATTTGAACTTCCCCAGATCACTGGCTGAAGTGACCCTGTTCAATTCACTCTTGAAGGGGGGAGAGATGTGACAAACTGGGAATGTTCTTAATGTGTTATTTGAATACTGAGTGGGGAGTATTGACCTGAAAGGTTGCAGTGGAGTTTTGCTGGGACTGGCTGCATTGGGGATGGGAGACTTTCCTTGAGGTCAGATACCTGAGCATATAACATGAGAACTCAGGAGGAGGGGTTGGAACCAGGTGACACCTCTGCCCAGGAAATGAACAAAGGCTGGGGGAGAAGCCGGGGGGGAGGCTGGGTGAGACAGCTGGAGGGAGTTTCAGTTTGGAGCTGACTGAGAAAATGGAGGGGAGCCCAAGATGAGGCTCCGGCCTCCCAACAGAGATCTGGCCTCCCTGTTCCCCCCACCCCCTCAAGAGGGACCTGAATGAGGAGTCCTGTTGTCTGTACCTGCAAGAGTTGGACTGTGTTCCTGTCGTCTAAATAAACCTTCTGTTTTACTGGCTGGCTGAGAGTCCTGGTGAATCGCAGAAAGCCGGGGGTGCAGGGCCTTGTCTCCCCGACACTCTGTGACAGTCCCCACCATGCCCTGGGCAGCAGGAGGCAGCCTCACGCCTGGGCACGGCACAGGACTGTGGACATGTAGCTGGGAGTGCACTTTCCACTCGCCCGGCCCTCAGATGGCCCCAGACACGGG
This sequence comes from Gopherus evgoodei, assembly GCF_007399415.2. Classification (NCBI taxonomy): domain Eukaryota; kingdom Metazoa; phylum Chordata; order Testudines; family Testudinidae; genus Gopherus; species Gopherus evgoodei. Next base: position 702,868 of record NC_044345.1, on the reverse strand, counting down.
ATCTGCGGGCAGCGGCTGGGTCGGGCGTCTGGGGCACCACTTCCTCGTCCCTGCCCAGCCTTCCTGTGGCAGTGGGGGAGCTGAGAGCCTTGAACCAAACTGTAACCCTGTGTAGAATGGAACCACTTCAAGCCAGGGGGTGCAGCAGCCCCCAGCCCTCCTAGTTCCAGCCCCTGTGGTGCCGGTGGGGATGGCAAAGGGCTGCACAGGTTCCCTGGGGGGCTCATGCCAACTAGCAAGAGCTGGACACGTGTCTTGGTGTTACGGGCCCCCCTGTACCCAGCACAGCCTGCAAACTCCAGCCTGGCTCAGCGATGGGCACGCTAGGAGCCAGCTGCTAGCACTGGGCATCCAGCTCCCAGAGCAGAGCACGGTTTGGGGTCCCAGGGGCTGTGTGTGGCTGGCTCAGTGCCCGACGATTTCCAGGTGAGCCCTGGGGAGGGGAGGAGATTTGTGCCCCTGGTCAGGGGCTGGCTGGCACCCCTGGGAGTCCATCCAGCTGTGATGCCTCAGAGCCCCTTGGGAGAGAGGTGCAAGGGCCCTGTGGGGCTGGAGGGGGGGCCCTCCCAGGGGGCAAGGGGCTGTGGTATGGAGGGGAGGGACAGCCACTCTTGTGGGGGAGGCCTCTGGAGGTGGGAGGGTTTTGGCTGCAGGGTGTGGAGGAAACGTCTTGCCCTGTTGCCATTCCTCGGTCAGTGACTCAGCGGGAACGGGAAAGGGGCTGTGGCAGGCGCATAATAAGCGTCTCTATTACACACCTGTGTCCAGTATGCGGCATTGCGGTGGGCTGGTGTGATGGAGTAGGGGCTGTCTGTGTGGGGGATGGGAGAGCTGGGGATGACGTTAGGTGAGGGACAGGACCTAAGCCTGTAACCTGAGCCAGGTAGGGGCGGGTGGGGCGAGATGATACCTTTGCCAGGAAACTGGACAAAGGGAGAGGGGAGAGAGAAGGAGGGGGAGAGCCTGCTGGAGGGGTTTTTGGTTTCAGTTTGGGGCTGGCTGGGAAGAGGCAGGGAACCCCAAGTCTGGGGTCTAAGATCCTTGCCCCAGAGGGACCTGGCTGAGGGGTCCTGGTTGTACCTACAAGCCCTGCTTGGGACTGTGTTCCTGTTGTCTAATAAACCTTCTGGGTTACTGGCTGGCTGAGAGTCCCGGTGAATCGCAGGAAGTGGGGGTGCAGGGCCCTGACTTCCCCACACTCCATGACAGATGCCTTGGAGCCCCTTGGGAGAGAGAAGGGCCCTGTGGAACTGGAGGGGGGGCCCTCCCAGGAGACGGGGGGGCTGTGGTGCGAAGGAGCAGGATAGCAACTCTTGGGAGGATGGGGGGGCTCTGGACGCGGAAGTGGTGTGGAGGAAACATCTTGCCCTGTTCCCAGCTGTCACCATTCCTCGATGAGTGACTCAGGAACTGGGAACAGGGATGTGGCAGGTGGGTGATAAGTGTCTGTGTGACACACCTGTGTCCAGGGTCACGGCAGGGTGGGCCGGGCACTAGGGGGCGGGGTGGGCAGCGCTGGTTCAGATCCCGCCCAGGGCCCTGCTGAGCCTAGCGATGGCTGAGCAGGGCAGGCAGCCCCCCAGAAATGGAAGGTGGCTTGTTTACACATGGTAGCACCTCCGCCCAGCGTGTGGGACTCAGTTTTGAGTGGGGAAGAGAGAAGACCTGAGGCAGAGACCCAGGCTCCTGGTCCAGCTGTGCTGCCTGTGCTGACCCAGGCAAGTCACCAGCAGCCCACAGGTAAGAAGCCTGCCTGGTCCCTCCCCAGTCTTTTGTCCCCAGCTGGTCACACCCCTCTGGCTCCTAAGTGGGGGGGTGGTGGGGGGGCACATCCAGGATAGTTTTTTTGCTAGGTGCTAAGAGTCCGGGCAATTAGAGTGGCCATTGTCCTCTGGGACTTTTCATGGGGCCCCAGGCAGCTTGAGCTGAGTCACGCCTGTGTCTCTGCAAAGAGCAAATAACTATTTCTCCCATAACTAGTTACCCATGCACCACATGGGGGAAACTGAGAAACACGCTATTCCTCCAATATATTATTCATAATTCCCACGCTGTCACAGGCTTCTCCGCTCATCTCGCCTGACTGCTTCTGGGAGGAATTAGCTTCAAAACATGCCAGGGGATAGCAGCAATTCCTGCGTCCTCCTCCCCATCGAAGGGCCAGAATGAGTTCACGGACCCCTAGAGCGTGGTGACGGCCATGGGCCCCAGCCCCTCCTGGGTGCACTCCATATCAGCAGAGTGGGGTCAGGCCCTCCCTGGGGCACAGGGGTTGGGGATGTAGCTGCAGCTTTCCTGAGTCAGGATCCAGGGAGCCCAATAACTCGCCTCTGGGGATGGGGTGGGGTGGGGGAGCTCAGGGGTCCAGGGACCTAAGGCTCTGGCTGGGGTGGGGCTGCCTGGCCCCATGCCCTGGGCCTAGCCCCACAGTCACTTCCTTACGTAACTATTCACTTTTGTTTCCTTGTTTTCTGGTGTTTCAATGTTTGCCCAGTGCCATGCCCAGCCCGTCCCATGAGTCTCAGCGTGTCCCAGCCTGGGCACCTGGCTCCACACCTCTGCACACAGCTGGAGGGAGGAGGGCAGCGGCAGGGGGTTTCTCCCCATCACATGCGGTGAGCCAGTAAGAAATGGCACTGAAGGGCAACTCTGGCACAGCCCCACCCAGCCTATCATGGGCCCAGGGCAGCCACTGCTCCCACCCTTTTGAAGCAGAGGTCCGAGAGGGGCAGGAGAAAACCAGCCTAGAGCCTGACTCAGCACAGATCCCTTTATTGTGAAACACGATAAATACAGACCTTCCCAAGGACGTTGTGACCCCCCGTCACGGCGGGGCGGCCATCACAGAGCCGCGTGGTTACAGAACACATGATAAAAGTGGAGCCCCAGTCCAGCTGTGCAGGCAAGCGCGACCCCTGGAACCTGAACACTGCACACTGGGGGCCTCGTGGCAGGGTACAGCATTTGGCAAGTGATTGCGGGCAGGCGGGGCTTGGAATTTGGGGGAGGCAGAGAGGAGGGTCCTTCCCTTGCATTGTTCATCCAGTTCCTTCATGCATTCGAATTTGGCTGCTCCAGAACCGTCTGATGGTCGCTCCCACCTCCTGAGAACAGGTGGAAGCTGGGCCAGAGGGCCCCCCAGGCTGTGGAAGGAGCAGGGGACACGCCCCATACACAGCTTGGGGCAGTATTGAGGGGCTCCCCTGGAGAGTCCTTGTCATATTCCCTGCACTGCCCAGGCTGGCTGGTGGGGGGGATATATGGGGCAGCCCCTTTACTGTCCCCCATTAGGAATTTGCCCCATTAGTGCTTGCCCTCACATGGCCCAAACCCAGGGCCAGGGGTTGCAGGGTGGGGGGAGCAGTCACCCTCCCTCACCCCGCCACACTTTGAATGCAACCCCCTCCTCCCCAGTGCAGGAAACCCCTGCCTTGTCAGCCCCACCCAGCACCCTGGAGTCCAGCTGCAGGAAGCAGGTGGCGATGCTGGGAGCTCTGCTCCTGCTGGTCCTCGGGGTAGTGCCCCTAGAGATTGTCTGATGTCGCAGGGTTGGCGTAGAAGGCGTTGGTGCCGTTGCCGGCGGCGATCTGGGGGGGGAAGCAAAGGGGTTAGAGCCAGGCTGGGCCAATCCACCATTACCTGGCAACCAGGACCCCCAGCCAGGCAACCACCAGTACCCCTGTCGGCATGGAAACCGGGGCTCTGGGGCCAGGAACAGGCCCCAGTCACATTTGATACCGGCCACCCCGTCCCTGCCAGCAGGGAGACACCTCAGGGACCTCTCCAGCTCTGCTGCCCCACAGCAGCATGGGGGGAACATGGTGGGGCTGGGGGAAGGTGACCCCACCCCACAGCCCTGCAGGGCTGTGGATGCTTCACGGGGTTAATGTTCAGAGCACCTGGCGCGGCTGGAGCTAGCACTGGCCTTCTGCCAACAGCACCACAAACAGCCCAGTGTCTGCTGTAAATACGGCACTGGTCACGCGCCCAGCTCGGCCCCTCACTGCCCCCTGGGCGCGCACAGGCCTGCCCTGCCCCACAGCCAAGGGCTCCAGGGCAGGAGCGTCCCCACCCTCCAGGCCACACCAGCCCCTCCAAGGTGCCTATGCGCTGGCTATGCTCCCCCGCCCCAGGCTTCCCATGACTTGGCTCTTTTGTCCCAGCCATTAGCGGCCTGCAGAGGTAAATATTTACTCAGGCCGGGTGTTTGAACAGCCTGAGCGACTGGCTGCACAGATCAGAGGAGCTGGAGCCAGCCCAGCTAGGAACAGGGACCCGAGTAACACAAACACCCGCTGCTGGGGCCCAGCCCCACAGGAACCGCACCAGGGCCCGGCCCTCCCACGGCCAGGGTCAGGCAGCAGTGCTTCTTCCCGCCATGCCAAATGCAGAGCCAGGGACACCGGTGACTGATGAGCCCCCCGCTGCCCACTCGTCCTAGTGCCAGGTCACGCCAGTGCCCGGCCCAGCACAGGCTGCTTGGCTGGCGGGCTCATTGTGGATGCACCCACCCATGGCCGTGCAGAGAGACTGCAGGACTCATGGGTCTGGCATCACTAGGGTCCTCATGCAGATAAAGTCCCCCCAAGTCCTCTACCCCTGTATCTGATTAGGCCCGTCTTCACTGAGCAGAGTGGTGACCCTCCTCCTGCCATCGCTGACAAGTTCCCTGATCCCTCAGCCCCCCACCCCCAAGGTTTACTTGGAAAACAGTTTGTGCTTGACGCATGGAGTGAGCAGCAGAGCCCCCTTGCCCCCCCCATCCTCCCCACATGCGGCACCTCTGAGCTGGCCCCACAGGCCAGCAGACCAGCCCTCTCCATGTTCATAGCTGCCCAACCATCCTGGTACCTGCGCCTGGCCTGGGGCTGTGGGGCTGGCCTGGTATCCTGGGGCTGGCTTGGAGCTGTGGGGCTGGCCTGGTACCCTGGGGCTGGCCTGGGGCTGTGGGGCTGGCCTGGTACCCTGGGGCTGGCCTGGGGCTGTGGGGCTGGCCTGGTACCCTGGGGCTGGCCTGGGCATGTGGGGCTGGCCTGGCTGAGACCATTTAACAGCAGAGTGACCCACTGCCCTGACAGGCTCCCCCAGTCCCCCAGTCCCTCAGGCAGTGTCAGGCCGGAACTGGGAATGAGGTGGTAACAGGGCCGGCGCTTCCATTGAGGCGAACTAGGCAATCGCCTAGGGCACCAGGATTTTCGAGGGGCAGCATTTTCCCGGGGGGGGGGGGCGGCAGGCGGCTCCGGTGGAGCTGCCGCAGTCGTCCTCACGGGCAGTCCACCGGAGCCGCACGACTGCGGCAGCTCCACCGGAGCCGCGGACCAACGGAGCCTCCGCAGAAATGGCTGCGGCAGCTCCACCGGAGCCGCGGGATCAGCGCAGGGCGGGGAAATGGCCATGCGCCTAGTGTGCGAAAAACTGTAGCGCCGATCCTGAGAGGTAAGGGAGGCTGGTCAGTCACAGGGGGACAGAGGTGGAGCCGAGGAGGCGCCAGCCACCCACTGTGGGCTGCTGGGGCCCCACGGGGCTGGGGAGGGAAAACCGGAGCCCCACATACAGACTCTGCCTGCTGCAGCCCATGCCGCCCTCCCCGAGGGCACCGCCCAGGCCTCGGCTGCCTCCCACCGGTCAGCAGGGACGGGCTCGGCTGAGGGAGCCCAGCGTTCCTGGGAGCACAGGGCCTGGCTCCAGCCAGGGGCCGTCAGGGCAGGCTGCCCCCAGCCGGGAGCCTCCAGCTGGGCGTGAGAGTTACACTAACCCCCCATCCCGGGGCAGCAGCGGGGCCATCTGGTCTCCATGGGCACGGTGCCAGGGGCAGAGCCCAGCCAGGCCGCCCTGAGCAGGGGCACAGCCGGCGCTGCCAAGGCAACCATTGGTAGAGCGACTTCTCGGAGCCAGGCTTCAGCCCCACCTCCACCCCGCTCCATCCCTGCCCCACAACCTCATCCTGCAACCCCACCCCCACCCCTATCCCTGCCCCACAACCTCATCCTGCAACCCTACCCTCACCCCATCCCTGCCCCACAACCTCATCCTGCAACCCTACCCCCACCCCCATCCCTGCCCCACAACCTCATCCTGCAACCCTACCCCCACCCCTATCCCTGCTCCACAACCTCATCCTGCAACCCTACCCCCACCCCCATCCCTGCCCCACAACCTCATCCTGCAACCCTACCCCCACCCTATCCCTGCTCCACAACCTCATCCTGCAACCCCACCCCCACCCCCACCCCTGCCCCACAACCTCATCCTGCAACCCCACCCCCATCCCTATCCCTGCCCCACAACCTCATCCTGCAACCCCACCCCCACCCCTATCCCTGCCCCACAACCTCATCCTGCAACCCTACCCTCACCCCATCCCTGCCCCACAACCTCATCCTGCAACCCCACCCCCACCCCCATCCCTGCCCCACAACCTCATCCTGCAACCCTACCCCCACCCCCATCCCTGCCCCACAACCTCATCCTGCAACCCCACCCCCACCCCATCCCTGCCCCACAACCTCATCCTGCAACCCTACTCCCACCCCTATCCCTGCCCCACAACCTCATCCTGCAACCCTACCCCCACCCCTATCCCTGCCCCACAACCTCATCCTGCAACCCCACCCCCACCCCCACCCCTGCCCCACAACCTCATCCTGCAACCCTACTCCCACCCCCATCCCTGCCCCACAACCTCATCCTGCAACCCTACTCCCACCCTCATCCCTGCCCCACAACCTCATCCTGCAACCCCACCCCCACCCCCACCCCTGCCCCACAACCTCATCCTGCAACCCCACCCCCACCCCATCCCTGCCCCACAACCTCATCCTGCAATCCCACCTTCACCCCTATCCCTGCCCCACAACCTCATCCTGCAACCCTACCCCCACCCCTATCCCTGCCCCACAACCTCATCCTGCAACCCTACCCCCACCCCCATCCCTGCCCCACAACCTCATCCTGCAACCCTACCCCACCCCCATCCCTGCCCCACAACCTCATCCTGCAACCCTACCCCCACCCTCATCCCTGCCCCACAACCTCATCCTGCAAACCTACCCCCAACCCTGCCCCACAACCTCATCCTGCAACCCTACCCCCATCCCTGCCCCACAACCTCATCCTGCAACCCTACCCCCACCCCCATCCCTGCCCCACAACCTCATCCTGCAACCCCACCCCCACCCCCATCCCTGCCCCACAACCTCATCCTGCAACCCTACCCCCACCCCCATCCCTGCCCCACAACCTCATCCTGCAACCCTACCCCCACCCCCATCCCTGCCCCACAACCTCATCCTGCAACCCCACCTCCATCCATATCCCTGCCCCACAACCTCATCCTGCAACCCTACCCCCACCCCTATCCCTGCCCCACAACCTCATCCTGCAACCCTACCCCCACCCCCATCCCTGCCCCCAACCTCATCCTGCAACCCTACTCCCACCCCCATCCCTGCCCCACAACCTCATCCTGCAACCCTACCCCCACCCCTATCCCTGCCCCACAACCTCATCCTGCAACCCCACCCCCACCCCCATCCCTGCCCCACAACCTCATCCTGCAACCCTACCCCCACCCCCATCCCTGCCCCACAACCTCATCCTGCAACCCTACCCCCACCCCCATCCCTGCCCCACAACCTCATCCTGCAACCCTACCCCCACCCCCATCCCTGCCCCACAACCTCATCCTGCAACCCTACCCCCACCCCTATCCCTGCCCCACAACCTCATCCTGCAACCTCACCTCCACCCCATCCCTGCCCCACAACCTCATCCTGCAACTCTACCCCCACCCCTATCCCTGCCCCACAACCTCATCCTGCAACCCTACCCCCACCCCTATCCCTGCCCCACAACCTCATCCTGCAACCCTACCCCCACCCCCATCCCTGCCCCACAACCTCATCCTGCAACCCCACCCCCATCCCTATCCCTGCCCCACAACCTCATCCTGCAACCCCACCCCCACCCCTATCCCTGCCCCACAACCTCATCCTGCAACCCCACCCCCACCCCTATCCCTGCCCCACAACCTCATCCTGCAACCCCACCCCTATCCCTGCCCCACAACCTCATCCTGCAACCCCACCCCCACCCCTATCCCTGCCCCACAACCTCATCCTGCAACCCTACCCCCACCGCCATCCCTGCCCCACAACCTCATCCTGCAACCCCACCCCACCCCCATCCCTGCCCCACAACCTCATCCTGCAACCCCACCTCCACCCCATCCCTGCCCCACAACCTCATCCTGCAACCCTACCCCTACCCCCATCCCTGCCCCACACCCTCATCCTGCAACTCTGTGACCTCACCCCCACTCCATCGCCCCACCCTCACCCTGCCCCCACTCCCAATGCTATCCTGAAGCCACCCTCTGACCCTCCTTCCAGCCCCTTCACTCAACCCCCCCACCCACAGTGCCACCGTGTGACCCTAGCCCCACCCCAGCCTCTCACCCCTCTAGAAGAAGGCAGGGGGCTTGTCCTCCATGGACAGCAGCAGGAGTCACAGATTCCAGGTCCGACTGTCCCAGGCCGGCAGGCCCATAGTGACAGTCTAGCAAATCTGACCTCCCATCTCGCCTGCTGAACTAGGGCCAAATGTTCAGCAAACATCCTGTCTGGCCACAGGACCTGCCAGGGACGGAGAAGCCAGCAGGGCTGGGGGCCGGTCAGTGGGCAGGCAGGGACGGGGATGCTGGTGCTGCCCAGGGCAGGCCAGGCCATGGCAGGGACAGGACTAGCGGTCCCCAGAGACCTGGGCAGAGTCACCAGCCTGCCCCATTGGCTGCTGTTTATTTAGCTGCTGGTTTCACATCATCTGGGAGCTGCCCCACGAGTGATTAACACAGCGAGGGGGGGCTGGGGCCACTCAGGGCCTGGGCTGCAGCCACCTGACTGGGGAGAACAATATTTCCCCTGGCTCTAGCCAGGCCAGTCCCCTGCCCCCCCCATGGACATGAACCCCCCCACCCCAGGACCACTCCGCCAGGACGTTGCTCTATAATCCCACAGGATCACACCCCGTAAACCCCACTCCCATCTACCCCAGGAGCTCCCCCCGTCGCATTGCCCCTAGCACATCCCTCCCGACGAGCTGAATTGTGCAGCACGGCCCCATGCTCACATTTCTGGCATTGGGACCCCCGTGCCCTTGACCCTCCCCCCTCAGCTCTCTCCCAGGGGGTGCATTGGGTGGGAGACAATTAGGACTGTGGGAAGCACCATGTCATCACCATGCACTAATCTCCCCCACCACCACCACCACCCCTGGGTTTGTGTTCTCTTTGGCGAAATTTTCTGGGATGAGCCGACCAACCCCCTCCTCTCCCAAATCCCCCCCCTCAGTGAGCAATGTGGGCGGTCTCCACCCTCAGTGCCCAACACTGGCACCCCCACCGCGTGCCTGGCAGAGCTGCCGTGTACTAGGCACTGGCGTTCAGGGGTGTACCCAGGCAGTGTACGGGGACAGGCATTGGGGCACACCCTGGGCTAGGGGGCACCCCAGGGCAGGACCAGGCCCCGCTGCTTACATCACTGTAAGGATTCTGCTTCTTGCCGGGGGCACTGAAGCGCCCGTGGGTGTGGTAGGTGGGGTACTCATTCATGGGCTGGTACGAGGCCTGTGAGCTGAACAGATCCAGCTTCCCACGGCTCCTCCTGTGGCACGAGCAGACGATCTAGATGGGCAAGAGGAGGCTGGTCAGTAGGGATGGGGTGTGGAGGGAATGGTGGGGTCAGGCAGGAAGAAGGAGAGAGGCTGGAGGGGGCCTGAAGCCGGAGGGATGGGCAGCGGGGGGCACTCACCAGCAGGATGAAGATGAGGATGCTCAGCACCAGCAGGATGCAGACCAGGACCAGCAGGGCGATGCCCCAGCCAGGCACCAGGGGAGCTGGTGCTGTGGTGGCTGGGGGATTGCTGCCAGAGTTGGCTAAAACACAAGTAGGAGCAGTCAGGGGCTGGAGAGGACCTGGAGGAGAGGGATCCCAGCAGAGAGGCCCAGGCCAGGGGACGCAGCTGGCCAGGCAGAAGGGCCAGGGACAGTCAGGGGCTGTCGGAAGGGGCCTGGCCTTGGGGTGCTGGGAAGAGGCTGAGTGTGATGGCTGGGGGCTCAGCCCCAGTGCAGGTCAGTGAGGACGGCTCTCAATGGCCGTGCTGCCAGGGGGCACAGGAGCCCTCCCTCCCCGGGACAGATACAGGCTGGGCTGGGCTGGCAGGTCAGGCACCGTCCACATACCCCAAAGCAGCCGAGCCAGGGGCCTCTGGTGGGAGCTGGAGGAGCCCCTGAGGGTAGCCCGGTCTCCACAGAACTCTGCAAAAGGGCCATAGACACCAGCCCCGATCAGCCATGGGCTGAGCCCCCAGCACAGGGACCCCTGGACACGTGGTTGTGGAGACACTGTGGGGCCTGGCTGGAGGCTGCTCACCACGGATATTGTCCAGCTGGAGTCCACCAAAGCTGTTCTGGCTGTCCAGCCTTTGTGTCAGCTGCTGCTCAATGTCGGTGGCCCTGATGCTGGTGTTGCTCACTTGGTACTGCAGGACGGACTCAGTCACCACCGAGCCCGGGCTGCACAGCGTGCCAGAAAGGGGGTGTTAACTGGGTCTGGTCCCAGCCCTTCCCGTGCCCCTGCCCCAGCTCCCCCATTCACACCTGCCCCTGCACTGGCCTCCCCAAACCATCCATCTGCTCCCTCCAGCTCCTGCCACCTGGCCCTGCACCAATTTCCCCACACTATCCACTGGGCCCCACACCAGCTGCTCCCCCCACACAACCCCTTTGAACCACCTCCCTTATGCCCTGACCTGCCCCTGCTCCAGCACTCCCCCCCCGCAAAGGCAGGACACCTGCCCAGCACAGGCTCAGGCAACCAAAGCTCTGGGCTGTCAGACACGACACCCCAGGGTCACCTGCTCTCTCCTCACCTTTCTCCAGCCCCCCCCCCCGGCAGCCCAGGAGGCAGCAGGCTGCCCCCTCCCCTGCCCACAGCTGGGGCAGCCCCATGGCACACACTGTACCTGAAACGCAGATCAGTAAATCCCAGGTAGTTCTGCCCATTCAGGCACGTTGGGCAGCCGTAGATACTGCGGTACTGTCACAGACAGAGGGGAACAGAGTCACTGCCAGCACCCCAGCCGGCTCTGGGGGGAGGGGCAGGGAGCACCCAGCTTGGCGGATCTGCCCCGGCCCTGCCAACCTTCCTTGCTCCTCTCTGGGGTGCAGGGGCAGAGGGTGTCTCCCCAGAGCCGGCTGGAGAGGGACAGAGGGCCCAGAGCCGAGGGCAGGGTCGGGGGGGGTCTCCCCAGAGCCGGCTGGAGAGGGGCAGAGGGGCCCAGAGCCGAGGGCAGGGTCGGGGGGGGTCTCCCCAGAGCTGGATGGAGAGGGACAGAGAGGCCCAGAGCCGAGGGCAGGGTCGGGGGGGTGTCTCCCCAGAGCCGGCTGGAGAGGGACAGAGAGGCCCAGAGCCGAGGGCAGGGTCGGGGGGGTGTCTCCCCAGAGCCGGCTGGAGAGGGGCAGAGGGGCCCAGAGCCGAGGGCAGGGTCGGGGGGGTGTCTCCCCAGAGCTGGCTGGAGAGGGGCAGAGGGGCCCAGAGCCGAGGGCAGGGTCGGGGGGGTGTCTCCCCAGAGCCGGCTGGAGAGGGGCAGAGGGGCCCAGAGCCGAGGGCAGGGTCGGGGGGGTGTCTCCCCAGAGCTGGATGGAGAGGGGCAGAGGGGCCCAGAGCCGAGGGCAGGGTCGGGGGAGTGTCTCCCCAGAGCCGGCTGGAGAGGGACAGAGGGGCCCAGAGCCGAGGGCAGGGTCGGGGGGGTGTCTCCCCAGAGCCGGCTGGAGAGGGACAGAGAGGCCCAGAGCCGAGGGCAGGGTCGGCGGGGTGTCTCCCCAGAGCTGGATGGAGAGGGGCAGAGGGGCCCAGAGCCGAGCGCAGGGTCGGGGGGTGTCTCCCCAGAGCCGGCTGGATAGGGGCAGAGGGGCCCAGAGCCGAGCGCAGGGTCGGGGGGGTGTCTCCCCAGAGCCGGCTGGAGAGGGACAGAGGGGCCCAGAGCCGAGGGCAGGGTCGGGGGGTGTCTCCCCAGAGCCGGCTGGAGAGGGGCAGAGGGGCCCAGAACCGAGGGCAGGGTCGGGGGGGTGTCTCCCCAGAGCCGGATGGAGAGGGGCAGAGGGGCCCAGAGCCGAGGGCAGGGTCGGGGGGGTGTCTCCCCAGAGCCGGCTGGAGAGGGGCAGAGGGGCCCAGAGCCGAGGGCAGGGTCGGGGGGGTGTCTCCCCAGAGCCGGCTGGAGAGGGGCAGAGGGGCCCAGAGCCGAGGGCAGGGTCGGGGGGGTGTCTCCCCAGAGCTGGATGGAGAGGGGCAGAGGGGCCCAGAGCCGAGGGCAGGGTCGGGGGAGTGTCTCCCCAGAGCCGGCTGGAGAGGGACAGAGGGGCCCAGAGCCGAGGGCAGGGTCGGGGGGGGTGTCTCCCCAGAGCCGGCTGGAGAGGGACAGAGAGGCCCAGAGCCGAGGGCAGGGTCGGCGGGGTGTCTCCCCAGAGCTGGATGGAGAGGGGCAGAGAGGCCCAGAGCCGAGCGCAGGGTCGGGGGGGTGTCTCCCCAGAGCCGGCTGGAGAGGGGCAGAGGGGCCCAGAGCCGAGCGCAGGGTCGGGGGGTGTCTCCCCAGAGCCGGCTGGAGAGGGACAGAGGGGCCCAGAGCCGAGGGCAGGGTCGGGGGGGTGTCTCCCCAGAGCCGGCTGGAGAGGGGCAGAGGGGCCCAGAACCGAGGGCAGGGTCGGGGGGGTGTCTCCCCAGAGCCGGCTGGAGAGGGGCAGAGGGGCCCAGAGCCGAGGGCAGGGTCGGGGGGGTGTCTCCCCAGAGCCGGCTGGAGAGGGGCAGAGGGGCCCAGAGCCGAGGGCAGGGTCGGGGGGTGTCTCCCCAGAGCCGGCTGGAGAGGGACAGAGGGGCCCAGAGCCGAGGGCAGGGTCGGGGGGGTGTCTCCCCAGAGCCGGCTGGAGAGGGACAGAGGGCCCAGAGCCGAGGGCAGGGTCGGGGGGGGTGTCTCCCCAGAGCCGGCTGGAGAGGGACAGAGAGGCCCAGAGCCGAGGGCAGGGTCGGGGGGGTGTCTCCCCAGAGCCGGCTGGAGAGGGACAGAGAGGCCCAGAGCCGAGGGCAGGGTCGGGGGGGTGTCTCCCCAGAGCCGGCTGGAGAGGGACAGAGAGGCCCAGAGCCGAGGGCAGGGTCGGGGGGGTGTCTCCCCAGAGCCGGCTGGAGAGGGCAGAGGGGCCCAGAGCCGAGGGCTGGGTCGGGGGGGTGTCGCCCAGAGCCGGCTGGAGAGGGGCAGAGGGGCCCAGAGCCGAGGGCAGGGTCGGGGGGGGTGTCTCCCCAGAGCCGGCTGGAGAGGGACAGAGGGGCCCAGAGCCGAGGGCAGGGTCGGGGGGGGTGTCTCCCCAGAGCCGGCTGGAGAGGGACAGAGAGGCCCAGAGCCGAGGGCAGGGTCGGGGGGGTGTCTCCCCAGAGCCGGCTGGAGAGGGACAGAGAGGCCCAGAGCCGAGGGCAGGGTCGGGGGGGTGTCTCCCCAGAGCCGGCTGGAGAGGGACAGAGAGGCCCAGAGCCGAGGGCAGGGTCGGGGGGGTGTCTCCCAGAGCCGGCTGGAGAGGGGCAGAGGGGCCCAGAGCCGAGGGCAGGGTCGGGGGGGTGTCTCCCCAGAGCCGGCTGGAGAGGGACAGAGGGGCCCAGAGCCGAGGGCAGGGTCGGGGGGGTGTCTCCCCAGAGCCGGCTGGAGAGGGACAGAGGGGCCCAGAGCCGAGGGCAGGGTCGGGGGGGTGTCTCCCCAGAGCCGGCTGGAGAGGGACAGAGAGGCCCAGAGCCGAGGGCAGGGTCGGGGGGGTGTCTCCCCAGAGCCGGCTGGAGAGGGACAGAGAGGCCCAGAGCCGAGGGCAGGGTCGGGGGGGTGTCTCCCCAGAGCCGGCTGGAGAGGGACAGAGAGGCCCAGAGCCGAGGGCAGGGTTGGGGGGGTGTCTCCCCACAGCCGGCTGGAGAGGGACAGAGAGGCCCAGAGCCGAGGGCAGGGTCGGGGGGGGTGTCTCCCCAGAGCCGGCTGGAGAGGGACAGAGGGGCCCAGAGCCGAGGGCAGGGTCGGGGGGGTGTCTCCCCAGAGCCGGCTGGAGAGGGACAGAGAGGCCCAGAGCCGAGGGCAGGGTCGGGGGGGGGGTGTCTCCCCAGAGCCGGCTGGAGAGGGGCAGAGGCTCCCAGAGCCGAGGGCAGGGTCGGGGGGGTGTCTCCCAAGAGCTGGATGGAGAGGGGCAGAGGGGCACAGAGCCGAGGGCAGGGTCGGGGGGGTGTCTCCCCAGAGCCGGCTAGAGAGGGGCAGAGGGGCACAGAGCCGAGGGCAGGGTCGGGGGGTGGGGGTGTCTCCCCAGAGCCGGCTGGAGAGGGACAGAGGGGCCCAGAACCGAGGGCAGGGTCGGGGGGGTGTCTCCCCAGAGCCGGCTGGAGAGGGGCAGAGGTGCCCAGAGCCAGGGCAGGGTAGGCGGGGTGTCTCCCCAGAGCCGGCTAGAGAGGGGCAGAGGGGCCCAGAGCCAAAGGCAGGGTCGGGGGGGGTGTCTCCCCAGGCAGGACTGAGGGACTCTCCCTTCCCTACTGCAGGACAGGAGACTTTGGGGCTCAGGGGCCTGGGGGTGGAGTGGGGTGGGGTGGAGGCGTCTCCCCTCCCCGCTCCGTGGGGTCTCTGGGTGTGGAGCCCGAACTGCAGCAGCCACCAGAGGCCCGAAGGCTCGTCACATGGCAGCTCGCTGGAGCTCCCTGCGAAGCCCCCCAGCCTGGGGCTGGCAGCCGCCCCCGCTGGCAGGGAGGGGAGGGAGGGGCTGCTGTGCTCACCATGATATGGATTTTGGAATATAATTCCTTGTAGTAACTGGTGCTGGGGTTGAGAAGGGAGTCGTTGAAGTTCCAGTTCACAATGCGGAACGAGAGAAAGAAATAGATCCGGGCCTGGGAGGTAGTGGAGGTGCTGGGGGGCAGGGTGGTAGTGTTGCTAGGGGGTGGGGTGATCGTGGTGGGGGGCGGTGGGGTGGTCGTGTTGGTTGGGGGTGGGGTGGTCGTGTTGGTTGGGGGTGGGGTGGTCGTGTTGGTTGGGGGAGGGGTGGTCGTGTTGCTGGGGGGCGGGGTGGTCGTGTTGGTTGGGGGCGGGGTGGTTGTGTTGATTGGGGGCGGGGTGGTCGTGTTGCTGGGGGGAGGGGTGGTCATGTTGGTTGGGGGAGGGGTGGTCGTGTTGCTGGGGGGCGGGGTGGTCGTGTTGGTTGGGGGCGGGGTGGTTGTGTTGCTGGGGGGCAGGGTGGTCGTGTTGGTTGGGGGCAGGGTGGTCGTGTTGCCAGAGGGCGGGGTGGTCGTGTTGCCGGGGGGCAGAGTGGTCGTGTTGCCAGAGGGCGGGGTGGTCGTGTTGGTTGGGGGCAGAGTGGTCGTGTTGGTTGGGGGCAGGGTGGTCGTGTTGCCAGAGGGCGGGGTGGTCGTGTTGGTTGGGGGCAGAGTGGTCGTGTTGGTTGGGGGCAGAGTGGTCGTGTTGCCAGAGGGCGGGGTGGTCGTGTTGGTTGGGGGCAGGGTGGTCGTGTTGGTTGGGGGCAGGGTGGTCGTGTTGCCAGAGGGCGGGGTGGTCGTGTTGGTTGGGGGCAGGGTGGTCGTGTTGCCAGAGGGCAGGGTAGTCGTGTTGGTTGGGGGCAGAGTGGTCGTGTTGGTTGGGGGCAGGGTGGTCGTGTTGGTTGGGGGCAGGGTGGTCGTGTTGGTTGGGGGCAGGGTGGTCGTGTTGCCAGAGGGCGGGGTGGTCGTGTTGGTTGGGGGCAGAGTGGTTGTGTTGCCGGGGGGCAGGGTGGTCGTGTTGCCAGAGGGCGGGGTGGTCGTGTTGGTTGGGGGCAGGGTGGTCGTGTTGCCAGAGGGCGGGGTGGTCGTGTTGGTTGGGGGCAGAGTGGTCATGTTGGTTGATGGTGCGGTGGTCGTGTTGCCAGAGGGCGGGGTGGTCGTGTTGGTTGGGGGCAGGGTAGTTGTGTTGCTGGGGGGCAGGGTGGTCGTGTTGCCGGGGGGCAGGGTGGTCGTGTTGGTTGATGGTGCAGTGGTCGTGTTGCCAGAGGGCGGGGTGGTCGTGTTGGTTGGGGGCAGGGTGGTCGTGTTGCTGGGGGGCAGGGTGGTCGTGTTGGTTGAGGGCGGGGTAGTCGTGCTGCTGGGGGGCGGGGTGGTCGTGTTGGTGCCACCAGTGGCAGTGGTGGTGCCCTGTGCTGTACCTAGGAGAGAAAGTTCAGTTCAGGAAGAAACAGAACAAAGTACGGGGTGCAGGCAAGCAATAGAAACCCCCGGATGGGGAAGCTGGGGCATCAGGTGCCCACTTGTCAGGGGCAGTTATTTTACACAGCTTGTGACTAGCCTGGGGAACTCACTGCCACAAGGTTCTAGTGAGGCCAAAAGTTCCCAGGGCTCAGCCAATGCCTGGACGGTCACAGGGACAAGGAAAGCAGCTGGTGACCCCGACAAGACAAAGCCGCTCCAAGGCAGGAGTCAGACAAGGGAGGGGAACGTCACTCTCCTCTGGGGGTCCTGTAGGGGGGCAGGTCCCGGGGCTGTGCTGATGATCCCCGGTTGGATGGGAGTGACCGGAGTGCCTGGGGCCGCAGCCTGACATTCCAAGTCCCCCAGCTCGAACTCGAAGAGGGGCTGTGCTGCCAGGGCACAAACACCCCGATGTGGGGTCTGACGTGGGCCCAGCCCAGTGATCCGTGGGCACCTCAGCCCTGCTGTGGATCAGGCACCTTCCCCGAGCCCCGCGTCTGGGAGTCTGACTCAGTGCGTGGAGCTGGGTGTCGGAAGCCCCTGGGTCCCATCTGGAGCTGCTTCACGTCCCCAGCAGAGACAAGCCCTGCAGGTCCCTGGGGAGCTGCCCCCACCCCCAGGTTCCCCAGAGAGCTCCCCGTACCCTCCCCCCCCGGGTTCTCCAGAGAGCTCCCCCCGCCCCCTGGAATCCCTGGAAAGCTCCCCAGGCCCCCACCCTCGTGCCCCGTGTGGAGTGAGCCGTGTGGGGCTGGGCTGGCCTGGCCTCTGCATTCCGGCCCATTGGTGTGGAATGTTACTTGGCTCCTTCCCCAAGCACCTTTTCTTGGCGTCGGTAGCTGGGGGTCCAGAGCAGGGGCCTGGCAGTGCCAGCCTGGCCGGAGCGTCCTGCCCAGAAGGGGCTCCGGCGGCTCCGCCTCCCTCCCTGCTGTGGAAGGTGCCTGGAGGAACGCCTGCCGACACCCCCCGGGCAGTGAGAGCGGCTGAGGCTCTGACCCCGTCCTTCCTGGGCCTCGACGCGCCCAGCTGGGGCGTCCTGTGGAGCAATTCCTGCCGCAAACCCAGCAGCCCACCCCGATGCAGAGAGGCTGGCCAGCCAGGGGCAGCGCTGCCCATTCACAGGAGGCCCACGGGCCCCGCAGTCCTGGGAGCCATAAAGACACCCTCGGCCTGAGCCTGCAGCCGGGGCCAGCCTGGGGCTAACAGCCCCCCTTCTCTTGGGGCGCCGTGTCCTGGCCCCTGGCAGGTCACTCAGGGCAGTCAGGGATCCACGTGCTGCCCCCAGGAGTCCTGGACAGGACGTTCCCTGCCGGGCTTCCCTGACTGGACCCAGGCCGTTAGCACTGGGCTCAGCCAGAGCGACACAGCCCAGACCCACCAGGGTCAGCCCCCGGGGAGAGGCACCAATGACTGTCGGCCAACGACCTCCTGCGTCCCAACCCGCTGCCTCTGGGCACCCTCAGAAAGGGGCCCTGGGGGAGGAGAAGGGGCTCCCCAAAGCACCCACCCCAGGGAGAGGGGACCTCAGGAACACTGGGCCAAAGAGGGGGCTGGGCAGAGCGTACCCCAGGAACACTGGGCCCGGGGGGGGCTGGGCAGAGGGTACCCCAGGAACACTGGGCCCGGGGGGGGGGGCTGGGCAGAGGGTGGCCCAGGAACTCCAGGCGCTGCCCATTGTTTTCTGGGTCACTGCGGGTTCTGGGACAATCAGGCCCCACTTGTCCATTGACCCCCCTCCCCCCCACCGCATCAAGTGGCAGATCAGCGGCTAAAGGCAGCGGGGCCCTGGGGCTGCCCGACCTGCTGAGCCATGGCCCCACCCCACGGATCCTTCTAGGGAACGGACAGAAACCTGCCCTGGGTCCTCCGCCGTCCTCACGCCATGACTCCCCCAACCCCCTGCGCAGCCCAGAGTGAGTCCGATCCGGCTCCAGGTGCCACTCACCTGTGGCCAGCAGCAGCAGCAGCCCTAGACCCAGCCGCAGGGCAGCTGTGCCCAGGCTTCGGGGCTTCATGGCAGGTGGTGGGGTGGGAGCTTGGCCCCGGGTGTCCCAGCACCGGGCTCGGGCTCGGGCTCTGCCTTGCTCGATGGGGCTGCACCTCCCTTTAGCCCGCAGGGCTCTCGACAATCAAGGAATCAGGAACTGGCAGCGGCTCTGCGGCTCGAGCTTTATAGCAGCACCTGCGAGCAGGTGGGGCCTCACTCAGCGGGCTGGGGACACTCCCAGGAGCTCGCTCGGTGTCGCTCAGGTCTGTGCTGGTCTTAGGGCCCTGCCCTCCCCAGGGCACCCCCAGCCCTGAGGCCCTGCCCCCAAAACCTCAGCCCCAGCCCTGCCTCACTCGCCCTCCCTAGATGAGTGTGGAAAGGTCAGAGAACAAACCCCTGCAGTGTCCCCAGCACAGGGGCTCAGCGAGGGCCAGGGGATGGCCCTGAACTGGGGCTGGGGAGAGGCCCCACTGGGTGGAGAATGGGGCAGAAGCCTGAGGTTGGAGGAATGGGGGGGTCTGATTCCCCCGTCCCACCCGGACTCAGCCCTAGCCTTGAACCACAGCTCCGGAGCTGGGCCAGAGGGGAACCAGGAACTGGGGGGAGGGGGAGGATGGGAGGGTCCCTGCAGCCTCTTGGCTCAGCCACCAAGATGCCTTGGGAGCTTGGTGCTGCTCAGCCGGCCGCCTGGTCCCTTCCCCAGCTCACACCCCGTGTGGGGTTAAAATCCAGGTACCAGCTATTGTCTGGCCCTGGGTTCCTCTCACCTGCCCCAGATTCACCCCTGTGGAATGCACACGGTGTAATCCCCAGGGCATGCCCAGGTGGGTGCCCACCTTGCCAAGTGCCAGCAGCCCTCGTGCTGCTGGGCATGAGGCCCCCCCAGGCTCCCACCTGCCATAGTTCTGGGGCTGGCATGACTGTGTCTCTCCCTCTGCTGGCACTAGGGCCTCTGCCCCCTCCCTGCTTCTGGCCATAAGCCGCCATCATGCCCCTTGCATCTGACTCGGTGACCCAGGCCCACGCCGAGGACGCCCTGGGGAAGGGGCGCCAGTGGCAGCAGAGAGTTCTGTGCTGAGCCCCCGATTCCCTGCCCCACCTGCACCGAGTCCATGTGTGGCTGGGCCTTGGGTGTCACTGGAGTTCCCAGCATTGGGCAGGGGGGATAAGGGGCCCAGTCTGCAGCCCAGGAACTGGGGAACAAGGCCCCCTGCCCAGCGCCCTTGCCGGACCACGGATCAGCCACGGCTGCACAGACTCCCAGCCCCCTGGGTGTCGTCAGGGGAGTCGGTGACATGGAGTTCGTGTTTGCTAACAGGGAGGGAGCGAGAGCAGGAACTACCCAACAGAAACAAGGAAAAAGGAAAAAAGCAGATTTCCCCAGGCACATCATGAGCAGGCCAGGGCTGTTGACGCCACGCCGGGGCGGGGCTGGGGGAGATGATGGGGGAGGGGGCTGTCTCCATACGGGAGCCCTGGGCCCACGGCCAGCCGCCAGAGCTGGGAGTGTGGCATGCGAATTCTGCCCGCCCATGTCCCACTGCCACCCCAGGGCACCCACCTGGCTGCACTGGGCATGGGATCCAAGAGGCAAGGCGAGCTGGGAATCAGCTACAGGAATCAGGAGGGGGCAGGCCCAGGGAGACTCCGGGAGCACAGGATCTGGCCGGGCCCCACAGAAGGCACCTGACGAGCCCAGCACTGGGCACGAGGTCTCTGTGCTGGCCTGGGGTAGGCTGGGGCCGGGTGCTGCACTCACAATGTGGGGAGAGTCCAGCAGGAGCAGGGCAAGGCTGGGCCTGTTCAGGACAAGGGGGCACCTCTGGGCAAAGACATGCGGGGCCGGGGGAGCCCAGCAAACGCTACGCTGCGGAATGACACCAGGCAGCTGGGTTTGAACAGCGACCAGGTGGGCTGAGCTGAGACCAGTGACCAGCAGAGATTTGCAAGGCCAGCGCTTCCCAAAGGGACGTGGCAGCCTAGCGCAACAGAACTGCTGCCAGGCTGAGCAGTGCTGGTGCCCCAGCGTGAAAATGGGATACGATGGAGGGGGAGAGCAGAGACCACGCGTCTGTGGAGGCCACCATCACACCATGCTGAGCCCACAGGGCAGGAGCGGCTCACAGAAGAAACGCAGCAGTGCCAGAAGGACGTCCCCCCTGCACAAACAGCAAAGAGCTGCAAAATCCAGGCCCGCCTGCACCTCGGGCAGCCAGAGCTCTGACAGAGACGAGGCAGAAGCAGGGTCTGCCTGGGTCTCATGCTGAATGTACAAAGGCAGGCGCTGAGCACAGCGTGACCCCCGGACATACAAGGTTAGCGAGTGCCCAGGGTTCACACTAAAAATTCGTTTCCTAGGCAGGTGCAGAATGAGCCCGCTGCGGAGCCGCACTAGCCAGGCCGATAAGAACAGATGCCACCCAGTGCGCTTGAAATAGCAGCACTGGAAGCCTCCTGTGTCCTTGGTCTGCAAACACAGACAGTCCAACAGGTGCAGAACTTACACAGCAAAGTGCCCAAAGCCCTTTAGCCCTGGAGAGAAAGGAAACTCGGCTGACTGGGCTGGCAGGAGGGCGCACTAATAAAAGCAAACAAGAGAAGAGATTATGCAAATTCAGATGATCCAAGGACGCTCCAAGTGAGCACTGCCCCTCAGGAGCCGCTGGCAGGCACCGGGTGCTGAGCCTGGGCACAAGCCAAGGGTGTGGCCAGCGGATCAGGGAAAAGCAACTTCCCTTGGGTGCTGCCCTCACCCCCGAGCTACAAGGCCCCAAGGAACCTGCCCAGATTGCTGAGCACCTGGCTGGTTTGGAGCAATTACGGACATCCCGGTCCCTAGCTGTGGGGTGAAAATGATCTCCCCCCTGCCCCACAGTAGGTGACTGAGATATGCTGGCAGGGGGAGGGGAAGGACCAGACCTCTCCAATGGGGCTGCATTTCCCAGGCCTGCAGCTGGAGGGGGCGAGCTCTTTTGTAACCAGCCCCCCCTTCTCGCTGCCTCATTCATGGCAACGGGGTGATGGGGGTCAGATAGGCGGGGGATGGACACAGGCTGCAAGGGGAGGGCCGAGGCTAGTGCCTCTCCCTATCTCTCCCCTGCCCTCTGCACCCTCTGCCCTGGCCATGTCTGTCTGCCCCATGCCTGCTACACCCGCTCCCTGGCCATGTCTATCTGCCCCATGCCTGCTACACCCCCTCCCTGGCCATGTCTGTCTGCCCCATGCCCACTACACCCCCTCCCTGGCCATGTCTGTCTGCCCCATGCCTGCTACACCCCCTCCCTGGCCATGTCTGTCTGCACCATGCCCACTACACCCCCCGTCCTGCCCATGTCTATCTGCCCCATGCCCACCCCTTCCCTGGCCATGTCTGTCTGCCCCATGCTCGCTACACCCCCGCTCCCTGGCCATGTCTGTCTGCCCCATGCTCGCTACACCCCCACTCCCTGGCCACGCCTATCTGCCCCATGCCTGCTACACCCCCCCCGCCATGTCTGCCTCCCCCATGCCCACCACACCGCCTCCACCCTGGCCACGTCTATCTGCCCCATGCCTGCTACACCCCCCCCGCCATGTCTGCTTCCCCCATGCCCACTACACCGCCTCCACCCTGGCCATGTCTATCTGCCCCATGCCCGCTACAGCCCCCCAGCCATGTCTATCTGCCCCATGCCAACTATACCTCCCCGGCCATGTCTGTCTGCCCCATGCCCACTACCCGCCCCCCACCCTGGCCATGTCTATCTGCCCCATGCCTGCTACAGCCCCCCAGCCATATCTATCTGCCCCATGCCCACTACACCTCCCCAGCCATGTCTGTCTGCCCCATGCCCACTACACGCTCCCCACCCCGGCCATGTCTATCTGCCCCATGCCCGCTACATGCCCCCCACCCTGGCCATGGCTATCTGCGCCATGCCCTCTGCACTCCCTGCCCTGCCCATGTCTATCTGCTCCATGCCCACTACACCCCCCCCCAACCCTAGCCATGTCTATCTGCCCCATGCCCAGTACACCCCCCTCCCTGGCCATGTCTATCTGCCCCATGCCCACTACACCTCCCCGGCCATGTCTGTCTGCCCCATGCCCACTACACGCCCCCCACCCCGGCCATGTCTATCTGCCCCATGCCCGCTACATGCCCCCCACCCTGGCCATGTCTATCTGCCCCATGCCCTCTGCACCCCCTGCCCTGCCCATGTCTATCTGCTCCATGCCCACTACACCCCCCCAACCCTAGCCATGTCTATCTGCCCCATGCCCACTACACCTCCCCGGCCATGTCTGTCTGCCCCATGCCCGCTACACCCCCCTATCATGGAGTCACCGGGCGATGCTCTGGAACTGCTCCCCACCAAGCCAGGCAGGACTTTGGGGAGCCTCCTCTCCCTTGGAGCAGACTTGTTCAGGGCAAGAAGCTCCCACGGCTTCACCTCCTGGGTCTGACCTTGGAGCATTCAGCATCCTCTGCCCCTCCGTGCGCTTCCCACAGCAAGCCCACCCCAGCGGGATCCTGGGGAAGCTACAGGGTCCTGCACCCCCACTTTGCAGTCAGACGTGACTCTCAGCCAGCCAGTAAAACAGAGGTTTATTCGATGACAGGAACAGGGTCTAAAACAGAGCTTGTAGGTACAGCCAACCGGACCCCTCGGCCGGGTCCATTCTGGGGGTCAGTGAGCCAGACCCCCACGTCTGTCCTCACTCCTGGTCCCCAGCCAACTCCAGACTAACAACCCCCTCCAGCCCCTCCTCTCTGCTCAGCTCCTTTCCCGGGACACGAGGTCACCTGATCTCTTTGTCTCCAACACCTTCAGCTGGCACCTTTGCAGAGGAGGGGCCCAGGCCATCAGTTGCTAGGAGACTGAGTGCCAGGAATTTAGGCCTTTGCTCTGCCAGATACTTAAGAACTGCCTAGGGGACACTGAGGCACCAACACAGTATTCAGAGAAAACATGAAGAACATTCCTAGTTCATCACACACCCCCACCCCGGCCATGTCTATCTGCCCCATGCCCTCTGCACTCCCCGCCCTGCCCATGTCTATCTGCCTCCTGCCCTGGCCTTGACCCCCCTCCAACAGTGTAACCATGGCGGGAGGGGGGTATCCAGTGAGCTCCTCCCCTCCTGCCCCCCCCATCCCTGTGGCACCTGTTCTGCAGCGACAGCAGCTCATTGGTCGAGCGACGCTGCCACCTACTGGGCATCTTTGTGTTCACAGCAGCTCACCTGGCCGCTGGGGTCACTGAAGTGCAGGTGAGCCTGAGCCTGAGCGAGTGACCCCAGGACTGGCCAGTTCGGGGCCTGGCCCCTCACTCAGCACCAGCCGCTTCATCGTGCCTGGATCTCTGGAAACGTGTGTTCAGTGCGCAGTGGCCGGCTAAGCAGAGAACATGGTGTTGGGCCCTGCCGGGGAAGGGGATAGACAGTGAGACAGTAAATACCATAATGGCATTATGTAAATCCCTGGTACCCCGCTCACCCTCACACACCTGAACACTGCCTGCAGGGCTGGTCGCCCCATCTCAGAAAGATGTGTTAGCACTGGGAAAGGGGCAGAGAAGGGCAACAAAAACCATCAGCACACCGAGTGCCATGACTAACTGTGACAAAGTGGGGGGTCTCTTGGTTTTTCTGTGTTTTCCAGTGGGTTGCACGCAGAGGGAGGGGGACTCAGTGTCCCCGGGTGTTGCTGGTTTAACAAGGTGAGGGGAGAGGGAGTTTGTTGTTACAGAGGTCGGGAGAGGGAACTTGGGACCCCGGCCGATGGCCTCGAGGATGGAGACAGGGCCGGCTTTAGGAAGTGCTGGGCCCAATTCGAACAGTTTTGACAGGGCCACGGCAGGGATGACTTAAAAAAAAAACAAAAAAACCCCACACGTTAAAAAAAAAACCACGTGGGGCTTGTACTCACCGGGCGGTGCTCTGAGTCTTTGGCGGCACTTCGGCGGGGGTCCTTCACTCACTCCAGGTCTTCGGTGGCACTGAAGGACCCGCCACCAAAGTGCTGCCAAAGACCCAGAATGAGCGAAGGACCCACCGCCGAAGGGTCACCGAAGACCCAAAGTGCCGCCAAGTGAGTAAAAATTAAAAAGGCGCCTCTAGCCAGGGAAGGGATTCTCACTGGGCGCAGGGCCCTCTTAGGCGCGGGGCCCAATTCAGGGGAATTGGTGGAATAGGCGTAAAGCCAGCCCTGGATGGAGACCCCAGCGACTGGTGACCTGGTGACCCGGAGACCCGGCTCAGGAGTCACAGCCAGTTCTGGCCAGTGGGAGGACAATGGGCTGTGAACAGAGGACCCTCGTGACCTGACCAGCCAGTTCCAGCCAGAGGGGCCAGAGGAGAGGAGACCCAGCCACCCTGTTTACAACCCTGTTTACCTGGAGAGAAGACAATGGACAGAGGCAGGGTTGGGGCCGGGGATATCGGAGGCCCAGCTGGGAAGCAGGGGGGCTGGGGCTGGAGAGGGGGAGCAGGCAGAGCCCCCCTGGATGCAGGGGGGACTGGGATGTGCTGTGCTGAGCGAGGCCAGGCTTGAGGCCCTGAGAGTTTCCTGTGCTGGATTCAGACGCTCAATAAACCTTCATGTGTTACAACGGCTGAGAGTCACTCCAGGCTAGAGAACAGGGCGGGGGCGCGTCAACCCCTTTGGGGGTGGAGGCCCGGGAGGCCCAGAGTGTGTGGACTCCCTGAGGGGCCCACAGCTAGAAACAGGTGTGCTAAGGCTGAGATGTGTGGCTCCAGGAGGTAGAGGGGCCTGACCCCGAGAGAGAGTGGCCCCCCGAGAAGGGCTGTCACACTGAAAGGGGCACCCCCCCACGGACCGCACAGGGCCACGAGCAGGCATGATCTGTGAGTCCGTGACACTAAGATCAGAGGGAGACAGGGTGGTGGGGTAATATCTAGTATTGGACCAACATCTGAACTACACAGAGCTCTTCCTACGCTCCATAGCTCGAAGGCTGGTACCTTCCACAGCCCAGACATAGGTCCAGTGAAAGCTATTACCTCACCCATCTCGTCTGCTGGGACCAGCACTGCTACAACACTGCAACTGACTAACGTGTCCCATGTAGTTCATTTTCTCTCTCTCCCTCCCCACAGGGCAGGGGTTCTGTGTTTAGGAACAGTCAGACTGGGTCAGACCTGAGGTCCGTCAGTGTCTCTCTTTGATGGGGCAACACCAGGTGCTGCACAGGACGGTGTAAATACCCAGCATTAGGCTGATGTGTGAGACTCCACCCCACTCCCTGAAAGTCTCAATCTTCTAGATACCCTTGGACCAGGCCAGGAGGCGCCTTGACGCAGGGACCTTGAACTCGGCTCTGGTCTCTGGGAGGCCAGAGGAGGGAGCAGAGGGCAGGGGTGATGCGCATGGTGTCCAGCGGTGCTGAGGAGATGCCTCGCAGGGAGCAAGGCAGGAACCAGGGCACAGGCACCCCTTAAAATGGTGTTTTGTGTGTGTAAATTTAATTTGCCTGCCATCAATTGTAAACCTCCAACTCTGCTCACTGGCCCAACCCCCAGCACCGCCCCCTGGCGGCTCCCCAGCAGCATCTGGGGGCCCAGCCCCCAACACCAGCCACTGGCAGCTCCCCAGCACCCACTGGTGGGGCCCAGCCCCCAGCACCACCCCCCGGCGGCTCCCCAGCGCCCACTGGGGGCCTAGCCCCCAGCACCGCCCCCTGGCGGCTCCCCAGCGCCCACTGGGGGCCCAGCCCCCAGCCCCACCCCCAGCGGCTCCCCAGGGCCCACTGGTGGGGCTAGCCCCTCTCTGCACACTAGCACACACCAATGGGCCCAGTCTCAGGTCTACATGCTGCAGTTTTTCTCCAGCTACCCTGCTGTTTTCTCACACTTCCTACCAATGGACCCTGCCTTGGGCCTGGAGCGACCCCACTCTCCTGGGGGCCAAAGGAGACTTCAGTCTCCCTGTTACTATAACAGAGAGACCTGCAGTAAGATGGGATGCACCTGGATTTCTCAAACCTTCAAGAACAGAAGCCGGCTCCCAGCCTGCCAGCCCAAGCTGCTTGGCTGGGTTTGGGCACCCTGAAATGTGCCCCCACTCTGCCAAGCACTGAGCCCTCCAAGATCAGCAGGTGCTGGGGCAGTGCCTGGCAGGATCCCCCCCCGCCCCATATGAGCACCAGTTCTGGGAACATGCTTTCACCCAGCCACATAAGCCATTCTTCACCCACTGGGCGTGGGGGAGGGGTGTGACGCCTCTGCCCCTGCCCTTGGAGTGGCTTCCCAAAAGCCCTTAAGCCATTGAGCCAGACTCCACCCTCACCTCGTCAGCACCAACACTTGCAAAACATGAGTGTGTTTGTGTTTCTTACCAGAAGGAACCGCCTGTGAGGGAGGGGCAGCTGGGAAGCATGTACTGACATTGAAATACACACAGGGCTGGCTCGGCTGTTGTGCAAAAACTACTATGTGATTGATTAGTTACAGACTGTCTCATAATTAGGCTTGGAAGGAATACATTTTTTTAAATGGGTAAATATTGGTAAACATCTATGTCATAATACACACACAAACCAATGACAACTCTTGCCTTCAGCAATCATTGGAATTTATAACTAGGTGTGACGAACTGGGAATGTTCTTAATGTTTTCTCTGAATACTGTGTTGGTGCCTCAGTGTCCCCTAGGCAGTTTTTAAGTATCTGGCAGAGCAAAGGCCTAAATGCCTGGCACTCTGTCTCCTAGCAACTGATGGCCTGGGCCCCTCCCCTGCAAAGGTGCCAACTGAAGGTGTTGGCGACAAGGGGTCAGGTGACCTCCTGGCCCAGGAAAGGAGCTGAGCAGAGAGGAGGGGCTGGAGGGGGTTGTTACTCTGGAGCTGGCTGGGGTTGAGGAGTGGAGTGCAGACGGGGGGGGTCTGGCTCACTGCCCCCCAGAATGGACCCGGCTGAGGGGTCTGGTTCGCTGTATCTACAAGCTCTGTTTTAGACCGTGTTCCTGTCATCGAATAAACCTCTGTTTTACTGGCTGGCTGAGAGTCACGTCTGACTGCAAAGTGGGGGTGCAGGACCCTGTGGCTTTCCCAGGACCCCACTGGATGGACTCACTTTGGAAAGCGCACGGAGGGGCAGAGGATGCTGAATGTTCCAAGGAGAGACCCAGGAGGTGAAGCCATGTGAGCTTCTTGCCCTGAACAAGTCTGCTCCAAGGGAGAGGAGGCTCCCCAAAGTCCTGACTGGCTTTGTGGGGATCAGTTCCAGAGCATCGCCTGAGGACTCCATGACACTAGGCAAATTACGAAAACTGCTGGTTGATTTTAGGATATTTACCTTGTATATTTTGACATGTGATGTTGATCATTTGTGTTTTAATAGGTATAAAGCTTTAACTTTTTGAATCGCAATGTCTGCTCTCATTAAACAATTATTGTCTGACTTCCCCACAACTGTCAAAATTTAAACTGGAAAAAAAAATTAACCCATAACTTTGAGCAAGTGTGAACATTTACATTGATTAAAAACTGGAAGGGGGGATGCTTAAAGATAAACATTGCTATTACACGTCAAAATTATTAGAAAAATAAAAATCAAATTCTGCCAACTTAATCATAATGCATACATACAAGGAGGCCAAATTAATTTGCATGGGCAGAGCTCATTCAGGCATTTCCTAATGCATGCCTTTGCAGCCTTACTGGTCTTGTAACATAGGTTTTTTTTAATGCAGTTTCCTAGGTTTCTTAAAAAGACAACTGAAAAAATAGAAATTCCATCCTGTGGCATCACACTGTCCCACACACGAGTTGCCATCAGGGCTGGAACTTTTCAATCGAGAGCACAGAGCTAAGGGAGGTAACTGGTAGCAGTAGTAGGTTATCATTCTCTATGAGGACACACTAGCAGAGGAGGATGAGATGCATAGTTTGCCAGTGGGTTTCACAGGTGTTTGCTGACAGGAAACCTTAGAGCTCGTCTACGCTAGAAGTGCTACAGTGGTGCAGCTGCAGGGTGTCTGGAGAAGACGCTCTATGCCAACAGAAGAGAGCTCTCTCATTGGCATAATAAATCCACCTCCAGGAGCGGCAGGAGCAGCTCTCCCACTGACGTAGCACATCCACACTGGCACTTAGGTTGGTGTAATTTATGTCATGCTGGAGGTGGATTATTCACAGTGCTGAGCACCATAAATTATACCAAAGTAATCTCTAGTGTAGACCAAGCCTGAGACTCAGGAATCCTGGGGTCCATGCCAGGTTCTGCAGGTGAATATTGTCTCCTGTTTCACAACAGGGCTCTATGTCTCCTCCAGGCTGCCTGAGGCTAGTGTGGGTGGGGGAAGGGCACAGAGCGCATGGGACAGACAATCTCTCTGCCCTCGGTTGTGCTATGCTGTGGCTCTGGGGTTTGGAAGGAGCAATTGCAGAGAAAGTCCTATTCTGACCTAGCAGCCCAGGGCTGGAGCATGCTCAGGCCAGTTGCCCTGTAGGAGCTGGGGCATGGGGGGTGGAGCAGACTCAGTGCAGGGGGAACGTTTGGAGAATGTAGCTACCAGCCTCTGATGAGCCTTGTGCATATTGTCCGAGGTTTATAATGGGCAGATTTGGGCCCACTTTCATGAGGATGGCAAAAGGCCCCTCCCCGACACAAAGACCAAATGACAAGACCCTGCACCAAAGCACGGGGGCACTAGAGCTTCTCACTGAAGCAATTGTAAGAAATTTGTAACATGGGTGATGTATTTTCCCATAACCTCATTCTCAGAAATAACTGAACTGTTTTTGCTGAAAATTTCCAGAAAAATTCAGCCTAAAGCAGATGCTAAGCTTGGGAAATTTCAGCCAAAGCAGCCTAAGTTTGGTAAAGTTACAAGCAATGGAAAATGGTCTTATCACAGAAAGCATTAGACAATGTTGACTACAGGTGGCGATGAGCCGGTCCATCCCATCAGTGCGGTTTGGCAGGAGGTGGGTGTCACCTGCTTCTCCAGTACAGGTGACACCCACCTGTGGACCCTGCCGCCTAGACACGGCAGCCCCTGGTCACTAGGAGATGGCACTGAATGCCTCCAGCAGGTCCTCAGCCCCATCTCCTGTGCATGGGGGGTGGTGGAGTGGGGGCATAACCAGCTGACTGTACCCCAGTCCCTTGCACCAGGGCATGGCAGGGAAGAGGCTATCCTCTCCACCCCACTCCCCGGACAAAGGCTGGAAGCCCCTTGGCTTTCTCTGTTGAAAACTGGCCTGGGCAGAACCCTGGGGAACAGCCCGCAGGGCATAGTCCAGACCCACTGCCAGGCCGGGCTATCCCCAGTGGGTCGGTTCAGTCCCAGGCCGGTGGGAGCGCATTGCCCTTTTAAGAGGGGACTCTCCATGCCTCAGTGAACTCAGGCGACTTGGCATTTCCATTGTTGCTGCGCTGGGCCGGAGCCGGGGCTGGGCGCTCCTCGCACTCAGGGCTGCAGAGTTTGGAGGGGGAGGAGGCAGGACCCAGTCCAGGCAGGTGGCCGGAGCCGGGATGAGGTGCAGAGAGCAGCCCGGGGCCGGCACAGGAGGGCTGGGTCCCCCTGCTCCTCTGTCTGGCTGGGGGTGCGAGGCAGGTAAGGGGGGGTCCTTTCCCTGGGGACCTGGGCTCCAGGCTGGGCTGCCCTGGGGGGAGGGGAAGCTGCAGGCTCAGCTGCTCATTGTGACCTGCATTCAGCCCTGTTGCTGGGACACTTGTCTCCATGGCAACAGTAACTCTGATTATTTAACTGAATTCCCACAGAGCCAGGGTGCGTTGGAGCGCCGGGACCCAGTGGGTCCGGACGGGGCTGCGGAACCTAGCTGCACCGGGACCACCTGGCTCCAAGCAGGTCTACCCCCTGGCTGGGGCGGTTCTGGCCCGCCTGGGTCCTCAGAGAGCCCTGGGCCTGTGCCGGGGGATCAGTAATTCCTGAACTTTCCCAGGAGCTGTCAGCTGGGGCCCAGCCTCGGCCCCGGGGCCAGAAGCCGTGGAGCCAGGCGCTACCCCCAGAGCAGAGTGAGCCCCAGAGGATGAGCCCAGCGGAGGTGAGACGTTGCTTGGGCGAAGGGCTGCGGTTGGCACCTCCTTCCAGGGCCGCAGGAGGGACGGGATGCTGTGCAGTGTTGTTCTATCACCAACCAATATTGCACTCGTCCCGGCCTCCTGCCTCCTTGGGCTCACCCGAGGTTCCAGAGCCGCTCCCTCCTGCCCGGCCTCTCTCACTGCTCCCCAGCCCCGCGTGGGGGAGCCGGTCCCTTTCGTTCTAAGGTTGGGAGAGCTGTAATTGGCATGACTATCTTTCAGAGGCATTGCATTCGTCTTGCACTCGTCCCAGCCGGAGTCTGAATGGATTTGAGCTGCTCAGCAAGGAGACGAGCGCCCCGTCCTGGAACAGGTTCCTTGGCAAGGGATTAGTTACCCCTCCTCCCAGGGCTGACTTACCATGAGTGTGAGCTGCTTTCAGCAGTGGCCTGTCACGATTCCCAGTGCTGCAAACTTCCTCCCAACAGTGTGCTGTTATTTTCCGGCTGAGGACGCAGGTGCCACACGCTTCCCAACAGCAGTGCCCTCTCAGTGCCTAGCTGAGACCTCAGTGCTGCGAGCTTCCTCCCAGCAGTGCCCTGCCAGTACAGGCTAGAAACCGCAGTAAGACTGGAAGTGCATGTCAGCAAAGAGGACACAGTCTAGGTTCCTTTCTGCAGCCAGAAGCATCCCAGAGAGATCCCAGCATTCCCACCAGCCCTGGACAAGCTTCAAATGGGAAACAGGACTCCGGTGAACCCAGGGGATACTGGGATCTACAAGGCAAGCAGCTCCAAGTGCTGGGGTCAATCTGCCCTCTGTCTCCTCACCCTGCCCCCCCACCCCACCCAGAAACAAGGCGCACAGGGCAGAAAACAATCAGAACTTTAAGGCCAGACTCGGGGTGAAGGTTCCAGCAGGAGAAGGAGCGCCAGGGCTGAGGGGCAGGTGCTTTGGGCACTAGCAGTACCAACTGGAGAAGCTTGCCTGATGGCCCCAATCCTCCAGCAGATGCACCAGTTGCCTTGCGGTCCTTTGCTCAATGCCCAGCTACAGAGCCCCATGAGGCTGGGTCCTGGCGAGGGTGTGTGATTTGGTTATCCTGCTGAGGGGGAGGCAGGCCCAGCTGGGCTGGGCAGGCACTTTAGTACCAGTTACTGCAACGCAAGGTCCGATGGGTTCCAGTACCCAGGTCTGGACAGCGTGGAGGCCTGTGGGCCACAGACAGGGAGAGGCCGAGGCCCAGCTCAGGGAGGAGGCTGTGGAAGTCACAGGAAGTCCCTTGGTGATGCACTTGGAGAGGTCCTGGGTGTGGCTGGGGAAGGAGGCTTCCTCACTCGCGGCCCTCCAGCAGGAATCGGCGGAAAGGCTCAAAGTCTCCTGGGATCGTGTCTGCCAGGTAGGAGAGAGAGAGAGGATGAAGGCAAATGCAGGGCGAACCCGGAAACAGGGATCACTGGGCACTTTGCCCCATAGGGGCTCCTACACCCTGATCCTACGGGCTCATGCCTCCGTCTGGCTCAGGGAGTGGGACACAGGGGCTTTCCCCTCTAGGGGCTGCCAGGTCTGATGCAGGCCCGGGGGGGCCTCAGCTGGCTCAGGGGAATGGGACACAGACCTTTCCTTCACGGGGGTGCTGGCTCTGATCTGACTCTGGGTCACCAGTGAGTGAATGCCCTTTAGTGACCCCTAAGTGGGCTGCAGCTCTCCATGTCACAGAGATCAGCACCTACACTGGTGCCCTCAGCAACCCCAGTGGAGGGGCCTGGAGTCCGAGCCCCCCGTCCCTGGCAGAACGTCAATAAAATCCGAATGCTCTATGCTGAGAAGAGCCTTGTCGAGTTCTTGACACCGCAGCTGCATGGGCACTGCCTGGCACAACCCCTAGTCCAGCCAGGTGTGGTGGGGCCCCACCCCCACCCAAACCCTCCCTGCCTGGGCAGGTCACAGAGCAGGGCAGACGGGCTTCGGTGCTGAATCCTGGAGCTAGCATGCCCTTTGCCCCGCCATGCTCACCATTGCACCGATACTGCAGATTGGACCAGATAATGTTCTCCTGGGAAAAGCAGAAGACGCCCAGCCGCCCGCCCCGCATGGTGGTGTCGATGATCACCCCAGAGTCGGCAACCAGACGGGGTCCCTCATAGAGCCGCACCCTGGGGAGAGATGGGCCAGGCCCAGTGAGCATAGTCCCGTGGGGTGGGGGCTCTGGCCGGCGAGACCTGGGGGGCCATGTACAGAGGAGAGGGCACCCCTTGGGGGACAGTCAGCTCCCAGGCTGCCCCCCAAGGCTCAGGAAGGGACATTCTCAGGCCCCAGCACCTGGCCTCTCCGGGCCCCATTGTTCGGCCTGTTTGCATGTGAAAGGCCTTTGCTGGGCCGGAGCATTCCGAGCAGGGATTGGGTTGCTATGGCGACAGGGACAATGGCCGCTGAGGCCCAGCTTGTGAATGGAGTCAGCACTGGGCTGTGGGGGCCGGTTCCCAGGCGCTGAGCTGCACAAACACGTCCCCCACCCACCCCCCAAGAGCTGCCAACCAGCGCGGTGGCCTGGTTAAAAAGGAAACTGCCTTGCATGGCCGTCCTCCTGGGCCAAGCTTCCAGTGGGGCCCCCTGCCCTGAGAATGGGCTCCGGGGTCCCCCTGCCAGCCCCATTATATCCACTGAGGGCCCCACCAAACCCACAGAGCTCTAGGGTCCCCGCAACAGCCCCATTATACTCCCTGGGGCCCCACCAAACCCATGGGGTGCTGGGGTCCCCCCGCCAAACCCACTATCCCCACGGGGGGCCCCACCAAACCCACAGGGCTCCTGGGTCCCCCTGCCAGCTCCACTGGAGGTCCACCCACGGGGTGCTGGGACACCCCTGCCAGCCCCACTATATCCACTGGGGGCCTCACTAAACCCATAGGGTGCTGAGGTCCCCCCCGCCAACCCCACTATCCCTACTGGGGCTCCACCAAACCCGTGGGGTGCTGGGACACCCCCGCCAGCCGCACTATCCCCAGTCGGGTGTGTGCTCTCCATGCCCACCCTGCTCCTACTGCCGGGCTCTGGGCCTGCCCCTCCCCATTCTCACCTGATGTAGCCCACCTGGGGCCTGTGTGTGAGCTGCCATCGATAGGAGGTCTTGTCTTTCCAGCCCACGTTGCGGGGATCTTTCCAGAGGAGCCGGACCTGGTCTGGGGTGTGGCCTGTGTGCCACAGGGCATTGCGCAGGTGCTCCCCAGGGCCGTTCTCCGACTTCACGGCCTGTAGGAAGCGGGCAGGAGAGTTAATGGAGAGGGATCCCAAGGGTGGAGGATGGGGACTAGGGCGCCCACAGTGGGGCAGGGACAGCATCTACTGGACTCAGCTGGCTGCCTGATGCTGTGTCCAGGCCTGGGGGTTCCCATGCAGCTCCCTGGCTGCCCAGCACTGACCTTGAGCTGTAGACCTGGCTCAGCCACTGCCCGGAAGGGCGTCGCCTGCCAGTACGTCTGCTCTGTCTGCTTCCACATCACCACGTAGAAACTGGCACTGTCCTGGTAGCTGAAGATGAAACCGGCGTAGTCATCATCCGTGATGGTGTTAACGTGAAAGGTGCCCTCGAAGTCCACCCCATTGAAGGCCGTGTAGCCTGTGCACAAGGGCAGGGTGGAGAGTTAGCAAGGGGCAACCACACCTGGGCTACTTAGGCAAGAGGAGAAGGGACCTCAGTGCTCCAGTTGGGGGACTGGCCATGGCGAGACAAGGCCTTGTCCAGCATCACCCCAGCAGCCTGCTGCCTCCCAGCCTTCATCTCCTGTCTCTGGCTCCGGGACCCAGAGGTCACGCTTGTGGGGGGAGTGGGAAGCCTGGACCTTAAATCTCAGCTGATGAGGGAAAAGGGGAGAGATGAGGGGGAGGTGGGGAGGTGTAACTTGCTGCAGAGACCAACAGGGGCACGGGATCATTGGGCAAAGGCCAGGAAAACCCACCTACCTACTGCCAGGCCTGGGTCACTGTTCATGGTCTGCACAATCTCCATGCCCTGGAAGCAGAGAAGTTGGATGTGACTTTCAGTCTCTGTAAGTGCAGCTCCAAGCGCCCTGCCCCAGGACCAGCACTTCTCTGGCCCCAGCCATGGCCCCTTCTGTTTGCAGGGAGAAGCTCCCCATGCTGATCCCTGCTTTCACCCTCCCCAGTGCTGTGTGCCCCAGGCACCAGCTGGGGAACAGGAGATAGGGCTGGGTCTCCCATGCAGCTCACACAGGCCACGTACCCCCTACCCCACGAGGGAGCACCTGGCGCAGCTGTACCTGATTGAGAACCACCCAGTTGGGGTCGATCTGGGCATCCCCTTCGGGGTCGAGGATGACGGTCTGGTAGGCCCGGAAGTCGGTCAGTGTCACCTCAGCGCTCTCTGGACACACGTCCAGCTGGTCCACCACAGTGTCATTGTCGAAATCCTCCTCACAGACGTCGCCCACACCGTTCCCTGAGCACACAACACGCAGCTGGTCACGGGAAAGGCCGTGGGCAAGCACCCACATGCATAAAGCGGGGGGAGACGGGGGTGCCCGGGGAGGGGAGGGAAGGGTGCGGGGCAGAGCACACGGCGCCGGGGGAGGGCACAGGACAGAGCAGGGGGGGCTCAGCCTCCAGCTCACTGGACTCTAGGGCCTGTGAGCAACAGAGCTTCTGGCCAGCCTGGCACTCGGGGCTGTAGCTGGCAGTTGGGGGCTGACCCTGGATGACATTTCCATGCCAGCAGAGCATTGGGCGGACACAGTTCCAGTGGCCAGGAAGTGCCTGTCCCAGCAGGGCCCGTTTCCTGGGCCAAAGGGGTGCAGTCTGTGTGGCAGCAGCCCCCATGTCTGCATTGCAGGGGCGGCTGGCTCCTTCAAGTTGCCCAGGCCTGAGCCGTGCTGCTCCCTGCCAGGCCAGGCCGCTCACCGTCCGAGTCCTTCTGGTTGGGGTTGGGGATGAGGCGGCAGTTGTCGGGGCCGGGCGCTGCGTAATCGGGGATGCCATCATTGTCGTCGTCGTTGTCACACTCATCCCCCAGCCCATCGTTGTCCGAATCCAGCTGGGAGCTGTTGGGGATCTCGGCACAGTTGTCCTTGGTGTCCTGGTGCCCGTCCCCATCGCTGAGCAGACAGAGAGCGGGATGAGTGCGTGTGGGGCACAACACAGGGACCCATGGATCCCCCAAGACCCCCCACGACCTCCTCTAAGCCCCTCGTGCCCCCCAGTGATGCTCATCTCCCCCTGGGACCCCAAATTTCCCCAATGGACTCCTCCCAGGGCTCCTGCCACCCCCATCTGCCCCTAGGCTCTCGCTATCCCAACTCCACAATTTGAGGACTTCAGTAACACAGACACAGGTTAGGGGTTTGTTATAGAAGTGGGTGGGTAAGATTCTGTGGCCTGCATTGTGCAGGAGGCCAGACTAGATGATCATAATGGTCCCTTCTGACCTTAAAGTCTTTGAGTCTATGAGTCCTGAGGGACTCCCACTACCCCCTAGAGAGCTCTGCTGCCCCACAGGGACCCACGGCTTCCCTCCTGCCAGGGAGGGACAGAGGCAGGAAAGCCAATAGCTGCCCCCTCCAGCCTGTCTCTGCTGGGCAGGGTAGGGACATGGGCACCCACCTGTCCTCATTGGTGTCACAGACGTCTCCCACCAGGTCGCTGTCTGCATCTGTCTGAAAGAGACCAGAGCTCTAGTTCAGCAAGGAACCTCCGAGGGACAGCCCTGATTGGTAGTGAGGGGGATCCTTGCCCCAGCCACCCCAATGGGACCCCAGCTACTGGGGGAGAAGGGGATCCCTGCCCCAGCCACCCAGGGGGACCCCAATGGGACCCCAGCTACTGGGGGAGAGGGCACTCTCTGCCCCAGCCACGCAGGGGGGCCCCAATGGGACCCCAGCTATTGGGGGAGAAGGGGCTCCCTGCTCCAGCCACCCCAATGGCACTACAGCTACTGAGGGAGAAGGGGCTCCCTGCTCCAGCCACCAAGGGGGACCTCAATGGGACCCCAGCTACTGGGGGAGAAGGGGCTCCCTGCCCCAGCCACCTCAATGGCACTCCAGCTACTGGGGGAGAGGGGGTTCCCTGCCCCCAGCACCCCCAGCTACTGAGGGAGAGGGGGCTCTCAGGTATCCCAGTAGTCGGGGTGTAGAAAATGTGTAAATTTTTGGTAACATTTTATTGAATACTATACGGTGATTCAGTTTGCGCACTCAGTGGGACAAAGGAATAGAAGCCAGGTGCTGGAGGCACATGTGCAGGCCCTGGGCAGGTGTGAATGAACTACCAAGGACTGTCCACCTATGAATGGAGAGAACAGTAGCCTCAGCAACTGACTGGGACATTAGCTCTGAACTCCTGCAGCCGAGGCAGGGGAAGAGGGGGACACAGCACCAGGGCATAAGATGTGAGGGGTCTGTGTTAAGGTTACTCCCGAGGCCGGGGCAGGGGAGCCCCAGAATGGATCCCAGAAGAGCCTGGGGTATCAGGTAGTTTCCTTGCCCAGCTCAGGCTGTGTCTGCAGCCTGGCTTCGCCACGCTGACCTGCGCTTGCCAGGGCTGGATTCCAGGTGATTAATAAATGCTGGCTTGCTCTGACAAGGCTGCACCCTGTGCATGCAGCTACTCGCTGTGTGTGCTGCCCCCTCCAGGAGAAAGATCCTCTAAGCAGGAGTCATAGCTCGGCTGGACTCGCCCTTGGGAGCCCGTGGAGAGAACCAGGGCTGGGGGCTGCAGCCCAACAGCCCAGTCTCAGAGCCAGAGACTGCAGAGCCCCCCGTGGGAAAGCCCGAGCTGCAGGCTTGGCAGAGCTCCCTGGAGGCTCTGTACCAGGGCCGGGCAGCACACCCCTGTGAATTTGTAATGGGGTCAGATGAAGAGACTCCCGCCCCCAGCCCTGACAGTTCAGCCCACCCACATGTCCCAGGTGTACAGCAGACCAGACTAGATAGTCCATGGTCCCCCCCTAGCTCGTAGCCTGTGGCCCCGTGTGACGCAGTAGGGAGCCGGGTGGATTGACCTGGGAATGTCATTTAGATTTACTGGGGCTGTCTGCGTGGGGGATGGGAAAGCAGGGGGTGACTTTAGTTGGGGGACAGTACCTGAGCCTGTGACCT
Organism: Gopherus evgoodei; assembly: GCF_007399415.2. Classification (NCBI taxonomy): domain Eukaryota; kingdom Metazoa; phylum Chordata; order Testudines; family Testudinidae; genus Gopherus; species Gopherus evgoodei. Next base: position 665,508 of record NC_044345.1, on the reverse strand, counting down.
GAGCCAGGAAGGGGGTGGGGAGTCGACTCCTTTATCGGGGAAACTGGACAAAGGGAGAGGGAGAGGAAAGGAGAGGGGAGAGCCTGCTGGAGGGGTTTTTGGTTTCAGTTTGGGGCTGGCTGGGAAGAGACAGAGAACCCCAAGTCTGGGGTCTAAGCTCCTTGCCCCCCAGAGGGACCTGGCTGAGGGGTTCTGGTTGTACCTACAAGCCCTGCTTGGGACTGTGTTCCTGTCATTTAATAAACCTTCTGTGTTACTGGCTGGCTGAGAGTCCCGGTGAATCGCAGGAAGTGGGGAGTGCAGGGCCCTGATTCCCCCACACTCCGTGACACCCTGGCCACCGGGGTCGGGCATGGCAGGGTCAGTACCACCTGGCCCCATACCTGAGTGGGGTTGCTCATTTCAGGGCAGCTGTCACAGGCATCCCCGACGCCATCCTCATCCCGGTCTGTCTGCAACGGGTTGGGCACCTTGGGGCAGTTATCGAGAACATTGGGGATCCCTGTTGAGGGACAGCAGTGTGTGTGTGCGTGTGTGTGTGTGAATGGGTACTGCCCACAAGCCCCTGCCCCACATAGCCGTCAACCCTCCCAGGCCAGCTCCCAGGCCTCCCGGCAGCCCTACCACCCCCCAGGTCTCCCACCAGCCCAACCCCCTCCCAGCCCAGGCCCCAGTTCCCCCCTCCCCCAGGGCTAGCCCCCCAGGCCTCCCACCAGCCCAGCCCAGCCCCCAGGCCCCTCCTGGCCCAGCCCACAGCTCCCCTCACTTACCATCCCCGTCAATGTCGTTGTCACAGGCATTCCCCTCACCGTTGCTGTCTGTATCCCGCTGGTCATTGTTGGGTACGTTGGGGCAGTTGTCACAGGCATCCCCGAAGGAGTCGGTGTCTGAATTCTGCTGGTCTTTGTTGGGGAAGAGTCGACAGTTGTCCTGTGAGAGAGAGAGAAACCTCCATCACTGGGGAGAGACCCCCTCATCTCTGCTGTGGGGGGGGCATGGAGAGACTCCAGCCCAGAGGAGGAATGGGGAGAGACCTCTGTCACTGCGACGAGGGAATGGGGAGAGACCCCCATCCCAGCTGGGGGGAGGGAGGTGAAGGATAGATCCTGCCTCCACCATGCTGAGGGACATGGTCATAGGTGCCATCAATGGGGGCTCTCAGCTGAGAGCCCACAACGAGCAGAAAGCCCCGTTCCCTGGACGCCATGGCAGGGGGTCTGTGGGACGCCTGCCCCCACCCAGACCAAGTGCCAGGGACGGAGCCCAGGCCACAGCACCACGGCACCTCCACATTCTTGATGCCATCCCCGTCCGCGTCGTCGTCACACTGGTCCCCGACGCCGTCATTGTCAGCGTCCTCCTGCCCGGAGTTGGGCGTCATCCGACAGTTGTCCTGGAGTGAGGAACCCATGTTAGAGCCGGGGGCAGCAATCCTGTCACTAGCAGCCCCCCCACCTCAGCTCCAACCAGCCTGGAACCTGGAACCCCCATTGCTCTCTCTGCTGCACCCCTCCCAGGGCAGGGTCCCATGGCCAGCCTCCAGACCCCAGGACTGGGTCACCCCCACTGACCCCCCTTGCCCCAGGGGGCTGGATTCCCTGCCCCACCAGTCCCCCTTGCCTCAGGGTTGGATACTCCCCCACCAGCCCTTCTTGCCCCAGGGATGCGTCTCCCCCCACCAGGCCCCCTCGTCCCAGCCCCCCACCTGCTGGCAGTGCTTGTCATTGTCGATGCAGGGCAGCGGCTCGTCTGGGTAGCCATCGATGTCCGTGTCCCGACCACACACGTTCCCGTTCCCGGCCCAGCCCACGTTGCACTGGAGGGAGAGGTGGGGAAAGCAGGAGCCGTCATGGGGGGAAGGGGCCCACAGGGAGCAACCAGCCATGTCTGCCCCCCCACTCCCCTGCAGCACTCACTGGGTCCTGCCCCGCCTCTGCCCCCCACCTCCATGCTCACTGGGCCCTGTCCCGGCTCTGCCGCGCACCCTTGCTCACTGGGTCCTGTGCCAGCTCTGCCCCCCACCCCCATGCTCACTGGGCCCTGTCCCGGCTCTGCCCCCGCCCCCCATGCTCACTGGGTCCTGCGCCGGCTTTGCCCCCCACCCCCATGCTCACTGGGCCCTGTCCCGGCTCTGCCCCCGCCACCAAAAGCTCACTGGGTCCTGCGCCGGCTCTGCCCCCCACCTCCATGCTCACTGGGCCCTGTCCTAGCTCTGCCTCCCGCCCATGCTCACTTGGCCCTGTCCTGACTCTGCCCCCCACCCCCATGCTCACTGGGTCCTACCCCAGCTCTGCCCCCCACCCCCCATGCTCACTGGGCCCTGTCCCGACTCTGCCCCCCCGCGCTTACCGCACAAGAGACGGCACCATTCCGCTCAAACATGCAGTAGCCATTGATGTCGCAGGGGTTGTGGGTGGGGCTGCTGCAGGATTTCTGTGGGACGCAGCCCAGCGTCTGGTTCCCCAGGAACCCAGCCTTACACGGCCCGCACCTGTAGGAGCCCTGCAGGGAGATGGGGCCAAGCAGGTGAGACGCGCCCAGGCAGTCCCGGCCCAGGCCGCTCAGTGTGGGCAAGGGGGCAGGTGCTACTCACCACCGTGTTGGTGCAGATGGAGTTTGGGTCGCAGCCACCATTGTTGCCATCGTTACATTCGTCAATATCTGTACAAACCTGCAGCAGCCCAGAGAGACTGTCACTTAGTGGCACAGGCCCCTGGGGACCCTGTGCCTTCCCCAGCATGGGTACGCCCCACAGGGACACCCCCCAGCACCACAGGGATCCCCCTACCCCAGCACCACGGGGAACCCGCACCCCCCCCCGCACCATGGGGAACCCGCACACACCCCCAGCACCACAGGGACCCTTCCCCCAGCACCACGGGGACACGCCCCAGCACCACGGAGACACACACACCCCAGCACAACAGGGACCCCACACCATTCCTGGGATCCCACACCATTCCTGGCACCACAGCGACCGTGCACCATCCTTGGCACGCACAGGGACCCCCCCAGCCTGACACCACTGGGACCCAGCACCCTGCCTGGCTTCTGCAGGCCCCCAACCCTCCCTGCTCTCAGGGGTCCCAGGGCATGCAGCTATAGGCCTCACCCTTCACCCAGGCCCAGCTCAGGCCCTCATTGGCTTCTCCCTGCCTGCGGCTCCTATAGGTGCTTCTGAGTGCACAGGGGCAAGTGGTTCCTGGGCTAGGCCCAGCGTGGGGCCCATCAGTAGCGTAACGCCCCCCCGTTACACTGCAATACCCTCTCCCCACAGGGACTCTGCCCCTCCCCAGCTGAGTGTTCCCCGCAGGCTCCCCCCCAGAATTGCCGCGGGGAGACCAGGCCCAACAGGTGGAGACCATCACTCAGCCCTTTGCCTCGTACTGCCTCCCCCTCCCCAGACCTCTCCCCCCAAGGCTACGTATCCCCACAGCACCCATTGCCAGAGGCTGGGCACACAGCCTGCTCGGGGAACCCGCTCTCAGCTGTACCCGCCTCCTGCGCTCTCCAGAGGCTCCCAGCTGCACGGAGCTGCTGGCAGCAGGGCCAGTGTGGAGGTTCTGCCCTCACCTGCTTGCTGGCCTTGGCATAGTCTGTGCCCACGCCAGAGACAAGGTTCCCCTGGTACCCATGAGGACAGGGCTCGCAGCGGAAGCCAGGCGCGCTGTTCATGCACTTGGAGCCTGGGAAGCAGGGGTCTGCATAACCGCACTGTGAGACAGAGGGATGGCGCGAGGCCCATGGGGAGCAGATCAGTTGGGTGACTTTCCCCAGTGCTTCCCACAGACACCATGGGTAGAACTTCTGTTTTCACGGAAAGCTGAGACTTCCCTGCTGGGAGAGCCGGGGATTTGCAGGATCAGCAGCCCTCGCCAGATGGGAGCTGGTGAGCAGTGGGGTCCCAACACCCTCTCTAGAGGGCACAGCCTGCAGGCAGGCCCTGGGGGATGCTGGGACTCTAATGGGCAGCTGTGGCACAGAGGTGCTTCCCTGAGCCTGGAGCCAGAAGGTAATGGAGCCCCACTGCGTGCTGGGGGTGGACAGGATGGTGTCTCCTGGGCCCTCGTGAGCCCCGGCTGCTAGCTGTGCAGAGATGCTGGCCCCAGGGGCGCGGGGGGGGGGCACTCCACAGAGACATTGGCCCTGGGGGCGCGGCGGGAGGGGTGCTCTGCAGAGACGCTGGCCCCAGGGGCACGGGGGGGGCTCAGAGGAGATGCTGGCCCCAGGGGCACAGTGGGGGGGGTCAGCGGAGATGCTGGCCCCAGGGGCACAGGGCGGGGCGCTTTGCGGAGATGCTGGCCCAAAGGCGCGGTGGGGGGAGCTCCGCGGAGATGCTGGCCCCGGGGGGGGGGGCGGGCTCAGTGGAGACGCTGGCCTCAGGGGTGTGGGGGGGGGCATTCTGCGGAGACATTGGCCTAGGGGACGCAGGGGGGCACTCCGCAGAGACGCTGGCCCTGGGGGCGTGGGGGGGGCTCCGCAGAGACGCTGGCCCCGGGGGCGCAGGGGCGCTCTGCGGAGACGCTGGCCCCAGAGCATGGCGGGGGGAGGGGCTCATTGGAGACGCTGACCCCAGGGGCACGGTGGGGGGGGGCGCTCCGTGGAAACGCTGGCCCCAGGGCACGGCGGGGGGCGCTCTCACCTCATTGATGTCGGCACAGTGGGTGCCATTGCCCTCGAAGCCGGGCGGGCAGGGCCCACAGCGGAACCCGGGGTACTCGTACGTCTCCATACAGTCGACGCCACTGAAGCAGGGGCTCGGGCTGCAGCGAGAGCGGTGCTCGTGGAACCCTGCAGACAGAGCCGGGAGGGGGGCAGGTCAGCTGGCCGGCCCTGCACAGGGAAGGGGACCCTCACGGTGGGCGCCAGCTCTCTCAGGGCCCAGGCACTCACCGCAGACCTGGCACTCCATGATGGTGTTCCGGATCAGAGACATCTCCTTCACCTGCAAGGCAGCCGAATGGAAGGAGTCAGAGCCAGGGACCTGGGCACCGGGCAGGGCACAGTCTGCAGGCCAGACAGTCCCCACACTGGGCAGCAAGAGCGGGAGATGCTGCACCCCCAAATGCCACTACAGGACCCAGTTAAGGACACAAGAACCTTCTTCACACCCCAGAGAGAGGGGAAGGGGCCAGGTGAGTCAGTTTCGGGGGGGGGGGGCCCACAGGAACCAATCTGGGAGGGGGGGGCAGGTGAAGCAATGGGGTGTCGCCTGGCTCCCAGCTGTGGTTACATTCGGTGACCCTACGTGTGCCTTGCCTCCCCCCGCACCCCGGACTCCACCCCCGCACCCAACCCCCTGCCAATGCGCAGGGCCAAGGCGAGAGTCGAGCTAACGGCCACATCCAGACTGTGCCGATCCTGCCACAGCAAGGGGGCTGCCCTGGAGCCAGGAGCACCAGCCCCCAAAGCTGGCTCACCTGGTCGCGGATGTCCTCTCGCAGCTCCCCCAGGATCCGGTTGAAGAGGGTCAGCTGAGTGACCAGGGCTTTGGCCTGCTCACCTGCCCACACACAAAGGACACGGTCAGGGTCCAGGGCAAAGACTCTGGGGGCCGCTGGCTGGGGACCACTCTGCGCACTGCCACCCTGAGCCCACGGGGAAGGGCAGACGCCACCACCTAGTGACCAGTAGGAGCCGAGCCCACCAGGGACAAACCCCAAGTCAACCCTGGCCTCCTGGTTCTTCCCCGGTCACCAGACCTGCCAAGATGGACAGGGCCAGGGCCGAGCAACGCAGACCAGGGCCGAGTTGCATCCCACACAGCCCTGCTAGTGCTCCTGCTATCCCATCCCTGGGTCTTCTGAGCGCAGGATAACACTCCTGTTCAGTGGCCTTATGCCGTGGACAAGGGAGCAGGCTTAGACCCCCAAACTCATTGCATTTGTGGCTCTGGCAGTGTTTGTGCCAAGGTGTGGCTGGGCAAAAGGCGAGGTCACTAGACAGCTGCACGATTCCCCTTCCCCGCCCGGCATCCTTGAGGCCTCCAGCTGCCCACAAGCGGCTCCCCAGACCCCAGGGGGTGGGAGGGTGACGAGCAGCCAGCAACTCACCCAGGATGGAGTTTAGCACCCTCGTCACTGCAAGAGAAGAGACAGGAGGAGAAGTTAGTCTGGCTAGCGCATCATCTGCCTTCCTGGGGCATGAGGCCACAGCTCAGGGGCGGCCGCTGGCCAGATGGAAGCCAACAGCAGCCTGCCAGGCTGCAGCATCGTCCCTCCCCCGAACGCCAAGGGACCAGAGATGATGAATGCCCCAGAGCCTCACGGGAAAGCTTCCAGGTGGCTCGAGGCCTCTCCTGCTGGGGAGAGCCTGCCCTGGTGGCGTCAGGTGCTGGAGGAGAGGGAAGTGGCACCACCCAGTTTGTGCTTTGCCTGACGGACTCTCTCAGCAACCTGTGTGCGCGTGAGCTTGTGGCCACCTGTGTTTCCTACATGACACACATGTCTGGGTCACCTGCTTTCCATGTGTAACACGCATGACTCGGATTCTGTCCATGTCACTGCAGTTGCCCCTGTTCAATATGTAACACACATGTATATGTGTACTTGGACCCCCTATATGTGCCGGTATGGAGCCCTTGTTCAGTATGTAACAGGTGTGTGTATGTCTGTTCAGTGCCCATGTTGGATGTATGACAGTGTGTCCATGAGGTGCCCGTGTGGGATGTATGACATACATGTGTCCGTCCCACATGCGCCCCTGCGGTGCCTGTGTTGGATGTATGACATATGTGTGTGCAGCACACGTGCACCCCTGCAGTGCCTCCTGAAGTTACCTGCGTTCTGGATGGATTCATCCCCTTGGAAGGGACATTCGCTCAGGGCCCCAACTCGGCTCATGGACCCTCCTAGAATCAGCTTCATTGACTCCACGAACCCCTGATCCACAAAAAGAAAAAGGCTCAGTCTCTGGGGTCTGTAACGAAGTGGGAATGTTCTTAATGTTTTCTCTGAATACTGTGTTGGTGCCTCAGTGTCCCCATGGCAGTTCTTAAGTATCTGGCAGAGCAAAGAGCCAGTGCACCTAAATGCCTGACACTCTGTCTCCTAGCAACTGATGGCCTGGGCCCCTCCTCTGCAAAGGTGCCAACTGAAGGTGTTGGAGACAAAGGGATCAGGTGACCTCCTGGCCCAGGAAAAGGGCTGAGCAGAGAGGAGGGGCTGGGGGGGGTTGTTAGTCTGGAGCTGGCTGGGGTCGAGGAGTGAAGTGCAGAGGTGGTGGGTCTGGCTCACTGCCCCCCAGAATGGACCCGGCCGAGGGGTCCGGTTCTCTGTACCTACAAGCTCTGTTTTAGACCCTGTTCCTGTCATAGACTCATAGACTCTAGGACTGGAAGGGACCTCGAGAGGTCATCGAGTCCAGTCCCCTGCCCTCATGGCAGGACCAAATACTGTCTAGACCATCCCTAATAGATATTTATCTAACCTACTCTTAAATATCTTCAGAGATGGAGATTCCACAACTTCCCTAGGCAATTTATTCCAGTGTTTAACTACCCTGACAGTTAGGAACTTTTTCCTAATGTCCAACCTAAATCTCTCTTGCTGCAGTTTAAGCCCATTGCTTCTTGTTCTATCATTGGAGGCTAAGGTGAACAAGTTTTCTCCCTCCTCCTGATGACACTCTTTTAGATACCTGAAAACTGCTATCATGTCCCCTCTCAGTCTTCTCTTTTCCAAACTAAACAAACCCAATTCCTTCAGCTTTCCTTCATAGGTCATGTTCTCTAGACCTTTAATCATTCTTGTTGCTCTTCTCTGGACCCTCTCCAATTTCTCCACGTCTTTCTTGAAATGCAGTGCCCAGAACTGGACACAATACTCCAGTTGAGGCCTAACCAGAGCAGAGTAAAGCGGAAGAATGACTTCTCGTGTCTTGTTTACAACACACCTGTTAATGCATCACGTTTGCTTTTTTTGCAACAGTATCACACTGTTGACTCATATTAAGCTTGTGGTCTACTATGACCCCTAGATCTCTTTCTGCCATACTCCTTCCTAGACAGTCTCTTCCCATTCTGTATGTGTGAAACTGATTGTTCCTTCCTAAGTGGAGCACTTTGCATTTATCTTTATTGAACTTCATCCTGTTTACCTCAGACCATTTCTCCAATTTGTCCAGATAATTTTGAATTTTGACCCTGTCCTCCAAAGCAGTTGCAATCCCTCCCCGTTTGGTATCATCCGCAAACTTAACAAGCGTACTTTCTATGCCAACATCTAAATCGTTGATGAAGATATTGAACAGAACCGGTCCCAAAACAGACCCCTGCGGAACCCCACTTTTTATACCTTTCCAGCAGGATTGGGAGCCATTAATAACTAATCTCTGAGTACGGTTATCCAGCCAGTTATGCACCCACCTTATAGTAGCCCCATCTAAATTGTACTTTCCTAGTTTATCTATAAGAATATCATGCGAGACCGTATCAAATGCCTTACTAAAGTCTAGGTATATCACATCCACCGCTTCTCCCTTATCCACAAGGCTCGTTATCCTATCAAAGAACGCTATCAGATTAGTTTGACATGATTTGTTCTTTACAAATCCATGCTGGCTATTCCCTATCACCTTACCACCTTCCAAGTGTTTGCAGATGATTTCTTTGATTACCTGCTCCATTATCTTCCCTGGCACAGAAGTTAAACTAACTGGTCTGTAGTTTCCTGGGTTGTTTTTATTTCCCTTTTTATAGATGGGCACTATATTTGCCCCCTTCCAGTCTTCTGGAATCTCCCCCGTCTCCCATGATTTCCCAAAGATAATAGCTAGAGGCTCAGATACCTCTTCCATTAACTCCTTGAGTATTCTAGGATGCATTCCATCAGGCCCTGGTGACTTGCAGGCATCTAACTTTTCTAAGTGATTTTTTACTTGCTCTTTTTTTATTTTATCTTCTAAACCTACCCTCTTCCCGTAAGCATTCACTATACTAGACATTCCTTCAGACTTCTCAGTGAAGACTGAAACAAAGAAGTCATTAAGCATCTCTGCCATTTCCAAGTCTCCGGTTACTGTTTCCCCCTCCTCACTGAGCAGTGGACCTATCCTGTCCTTGGTCTTCCTCTTGCTTCTAATGTATTGATAAAAAGTCTTCTTGTTTCCCTTTATTCCCATAGCTAGTTTGAGCTCGTTTTGTGCCTTTGCCTTTCTAATATTGCCCCTGCATTCCTGTGTTATTTGCCTATATTCGTCCTTTGTGATCTGACCTAGTTTCCATTTTTTATATGACGCCTTTTTATTTTGTAGGTCACGCAAGATCTCGTGGTTAAGCCAAGGTGGTCTTTTGCCACATTTTCTATCTTTCCTAACCATCGGAATAGCTTGCTTTTGGGCACTTAATAACGTCCCTTTGAAAAACTGCCAACTCTCCTCAGTTGTTTTTCCCCTGTCTTGATTCCCATGGGACCTTACCTATCAGCTCTCTGAGCTCACCAAAATCCACCTTCCTGAAATCCATTGTCTCTATTCTGCTGTACTCCCTTCTACCCTTCCTTAGAATTGCAAACTCTATGATTTCATGATCACTTTCACCCAGGCTTCCTTCTACTTTCAAATTCTCAACAAGTTCCTCCCTATTTGTTAAAATCAAGTCTAGAACAGCTTCCCCCCAGTAGCTTTTTCAACCTTCTGAAATAAAAAGTTGTCTGCAATGCAGTCCAGGAACTTATTGGATAGTCTGTGCCCCGCAGTGTTATTTTCCCAACATATATTTGGATAGTTGAAGTCCCCCATCACCACCAAATCTTGGGCTTTGGATGATTTTGTTAGCTGTTTGAAAAAAGCCTCATCCATCTCTTCCACCTGATTAGGTGGCGTGTAGTTGTCACGGAGTGTGGGGAGTCCGGCCCTGCACCCCTCTTCCTGGGACCCACAGTGACTCTTAGCCAGCCAGTAAAACAGAAGGTTTATTGGACAACAGGAACACAGGTTACAGCAGAGCTTGCAGGCACAGTCAGGACCCCTCCACCGAGTCCTTCTGGGCTTTCAGGGTGCTTGGATCCTAGCTAGGATACCCTGAATTCCGCCCACACAGCCCCAAGCCCAAACTCAAACTGCTTCTCTCCTGCCACTCCCTTCCTTTGTCCCCTTCCTGGGCAAAGGTGTTGACCTTTCCCCTCCCTTACCTAGCTCAGGTTACAGGCCCTGGCATCGTCCATCCCCTAAAGTCCTCCCCTGCTCTCCCACTCCCCACACAGACAGTCCCTACTGCATCACATCTCTCCCCCCTTCGAGACTGAACTGAGCAGGGTCACTCTGCCCAGTGACCTGGGGAAGTTCAGGGCCCCCTCTCCGGGACAACGCATCCGCTGTCAGGTTGGCACTTCCCTTCACATGGACCATGTCCATGTCATAGTCCTGCAGGAGCAGGTTCCACCTCAGGAGCTTAGCGTTGGCTCCTTTCATCTGGTGCAGCCAGGTCAGGGGAGAGTGGTCGGTATACACGGTGAAGTGTCACCCAAAGAGATATGGCTCTAGCTTCTTAAGGGCCCACACCATGGCCAGGCATTCCTTCTCGATAGCCGCGTAGCTTTGTTCCCGGGGTAGCAGCTTCTTACTCAGGTACATGATGGGGTGTCTCTCCCCCTTTTCATCCTCCTGCATTAACACTGCCCCCAGTCCCGTGTCTGAGGCATCGGTGAACACCATAAAGGGTTTGTCAAAATCTGGGTTTGCCAGAACTGGGCCGCTAACCAGAGCCTCCTTCAGTGCCCGGAAAGCCTCCTGGCACTGCTCAGTCCAGATCACTTTGTCTGGCTTCCCCTTTTTGCACAGTTCAGTGATGGGGCCGGCTATGGCACTAAAGTGGGGCACGAACCTTCGATAGTACCCCGCCATCCCAATAAAGGCCTGGACCTGCTTTTTGGTTTGGGGAGCAGGCCAGTCTCTGATCACCTCCATCTTGGCTGGTTCCGGCTTCAGGCAGCCGCTCCCCACCCGATGGCCCAGGTAAGATACTTCAGCCATCCCCACCTTGCACTTCTCAGCCTTTACTGTTAACCCAGCCTTTCAGAGTTGGTCCAGGACTTGTTTAACCTGGGACATGTGGTCCTCCCAGGTCTGGCTAAAGACGCAGATGTCGTCAATATACGCCACGGCGAAACTCTCCATCCCCCTCAGTAGCTGATCCACCAGGCGCTGGAAGGTGGCCGGTGCTCCCTTGAGGCCGAAGGGCAGGGTCAGAAACTCATAGAGCCCCAGAGGGGTGATAAAGGCCGATTTCAGCCTGGCATCTGCGTCCAGCGGCACTTGCCAGTAGCCTTTGGTAAGATCCATAGTGGTGAGGTACCGAGCACCTCCCAGCTTGTCTAGGAGCTCGTCAGGCCTGGGCATGGGGTAGGCAACAGATACGGTGATGGCATTGAGCTTTCGATAGTCCACACAGAACCGGATTGACCCATCCTTCTTGGGGACTAGCACCACTGGCGAGGCCCAAGGGCTGGAAGACGGCTGGATCACCCCCAAAGCCAGCATGTCCCTGACCTCTCTTTCAAGATCCTGGGCAGTTTTACCAGTGATCCGAAAAGGGGAGCATCTTATAGGGGGATGTGACCCGGTCTCCACCCGGTGGACAGTCAAATTAGTGCGTCCAGGCTGGTTGGAAAACAGCTGTCGGTATAGATGCAGCAACCCCCTGATCTCAGCGTGCTGGCCCGGGGTCAGTTGCTCAGAGAGGGGAATCGCCTCCAGGGGGGAACCAGCTTTTGTCCCAGGGAATAGATCTACTAAGGGGTCATCTCCCTGCCCCTCCCATTAACACGTCAGTGGGCAAATATCGGTGTACCCCCACATCCTTGGGGCCCTCCTTGGCCCCCCATTTCAGGTGTACCCTTGCCACGGGCACCTTGAATGGGGTCCCGCCCACGCCCATCAGGGTCAGCTAGGTGTCGGGCACCATCCGATCTGAGGCCACCACCTCAGGCCGGGCCAGCGTCACCTCTGCGCCCGTGTCCCAGTACCCAGTGACCTTCCTCCCATCTACCTCCAGGGAAACAATGCACTCTTTCCGGAGGGGCAGCCCCGCGCCCACCCGGTAAACCAAAAACCCGGAGCCTGGAGCATCCACAGGTGGTATGTTGCCAGCCCCCCTTTCCTGGGAATGTAGCCCCTCCTCCGATTGGGTTTTTACCCAGTCCACCCTCTGCGGGTTGGGTCTGCTTGGTCTGTCCCTGAGCTTGGGGCACTGGGCCCGTATGTGACCTCGTTGGCCACAGCGATAGCAGCCCATGTCTCGTGGGTCCCCTTGAGTGGGTCGGAGGGACCTGCCGCTGGATGTTCCCCTTTTGGGGGGGTTCTCCATAGGACCCCGCTGGGAGGTCCCATGATGACTCTCTCTCTGCGTTGAGGCAGGCTTGCTCCTTCGAGACTCCTCCCTGCCATCCCCTGCCCGACTGTCCACAAATTGGTCAGCCAGCTGGCCTGCGTGCTGTGGGTTCTCCGGCTTCTGGTCCATCAACCACAGCCTCAAGTCGGACGGGCACTGCTCGTACAGGTGCTCCAGTATGAATAGGTCAAGCAGGTCCTCTTTAGTTTGGGCCCCAGCTGTCCACTTGCGGGCATACCCCTGGGCCCAGTTGACCAGTTGTAGGTATGTGACCTCACGGGTTTTACGCTGGCTCCGGAACTTTTTCCGGTACATCTCAGGAGTCAGCCCAAACTCGCGGAGCAGGGCCTGTTTGAACAGTTCGTAGTCCCCTGCCTCCGCCCCTTTCAGTCGGTTGTACACCGCCAAGGCTGTGGAGTCCAGTAAGGGGGTGAGAACTGCGATCCTGTCTGCAGGGTCAACCCTGTGCAGCTCGCAGGCATTCTCAAAGGCCGTCAGGAAGGTATCTATGTCCTCCCCCTCCTTACGCCGGGGCAGCAAGTGCTTATCAAAGCTCTTTGTAGGTTTGGGTCCCCCCTCACTCACCGCAGCCGGGGCCCCACTGCTCCTCAGCTGGGCCAGGTCCAGCTCATGTTTACGCTGTTTCTCCTTCTCCTCCCACTCACGCTGGCGCTGGTTCTCCTCATGTTTACGCTGTTTCGCCTTCTCCTCCAGCTTTTGCCTCTTTAACTCGAGCTTCTCCCTTTCATATTCCAGCCGCGTCCGCTCCACGGATGCCGAGCGTTGCCGGGAGGATCCCCTGCTGGGGGGTGGGCTTCGCCGGGAGGATCCCCTGCTGGCCGGGGGTGTCACGGTGCCCTCGGTATACACTGGGCTCCTCCCCGCCCTTCCCCTAGGCCTAGGAAGGGGGGGTCTCGGGAAGCCCTCGTCCGCCGGCTGACCACTCCCAGCGGGGACAGACACTGGTGCCTGCGCTGCATCTGCCCGGCTGCTTCCCTCAGAGACAGGGCTCTGTTCATTCATGCGGTCTCCCTGCTCCAGCTGGGCAATCAGCTGGTCCTTGCTGAGCCTCCCTGGGTGTAGCCCCCTCTGCTTGCACAGCTCCACCAGGTCACACTTGCGCCGCTTGGCATATATCTTCCTGCTGGGCACTCACAGGCCGGGGTGCTCGCCGCTCCCCACGGTTTCCAGGGGGACCCCTAGTGCACCAGTCCTTGAGGTCACCACCTCTCTGCCAGGGTCGAGCTGCAGACTCCTCCGCCCCTGGGACCGTTCACTGCAATCCCCCGGGGGACCCTGTTACTGCAAAGTCCTTCTCACTGGGCACACACTCCCAGGGGTTAACCACCCCTTCGTTTTACTGCTCCCCAGTCACTTACTGCAGGAAGCGCCGTCCACGGGGTGCAGTATATCCCACCTCTGCCACCAGTTGTCACGGAGTGTGGGGGAGTCCGGCCCTGCACTCCTCTTCCTGGGACCCACAGTGACTCTTAGCCAGCCAGTAAAACAGAAGGTTTATTGGACAACAGGAACACAGGTTACAGTAGAGCTTGCAGGCACAGTCAGAACCCCTCCACCGAGTCCTTCTGGGCTTTCAGGGTGCTTGGATCCTAGCTAGGATACCCTGAATTCCGCCCACACAGCCCCAAGCCCAAACTCAAACTGCTTCCCTCCTGCCACTCCCTTCCTTTCTCCCCTTCCCAGGCAAAGGTGTTGACCTTTCCCCTCCCTTACCTAGCTCAGGTTACAGGCCCTGGCATCGTCCATCCCCTAAAGTCCTCCCCTGCTCTCCCACTCCTCACAGTAGTAGACTCCCATCATCGAATAAACCTCTGTTTTACTGGCTGGCTGAGAGTCACGTCTGACTGCAAAGTGGGGGTGCAGGACCCTGTGGCTTCCCCAGGACCCCGCTGGGGTGGGCTCGCTGTGGGAAGCGCACGGAGGGGCAGAGGATGCTGAATGCTCCAAGGAGAGACCCAGGAGGTGAAGACGTGTGAGCTTCTTGCCCTGAACAAGTCTGCTCCAAGGGAGAGGAGGCTCCCCAAAGTCCTGACTGGCTTGGTGGGGAGCAGTTCCAGAGCATCGCCCAGTGACTCCGTGACAGGGTCCCACTGCCACGGTCCTGGTACCCGTGGGACACAGCCGCCTCCAGCACTGGGCTCCTGCAGCCCCGCAGTTCCCAGCCTGCACCCCCTTTTCGCTCACCTGCATCTTCTGATAGGCCTTCTGCCCTGTGCGCACCTCGACCGACTCCACCTCGGCCTGGGGCAGGATCATCACCTCGGGCAGCCCCACACTGGAGTCCACCTGCTTGCAGTCCACGTAGAGCTCCATGGCCAGGCTGTCCCCACGCAGGCCGCTCAGCCGCACGATCACCGTGTGGCTCCGCCCATCCGCCACACTGGCGTGCTGCAGGTTGACGGAGTGCACCTTGCCATCTTCCCGCAGGTACCGCACGAGCACTGCCAAGCAAAGGACCGGCCATGAGGGTTTCTCCACAGGGTGGGGACCCCAACGGGACAGGCATGCTCTGCCCCGCACGCCCATGCCAGCCAATGTACCCGACCCAGCAGACGGCCCGTCTTGATGGCCAGGTCCATTGATGGAACCTCCAGGATTTCCCCTCCCCGCAGAGCCCGCCCTGCCTTGCTGGGGCACCTGCCCCCATACACCCCACCTGTCCACTTCTCTTCCGGGGTCTGAGACAGGCACAAGCCCAGAGGCGTCCCATCTCCCAACGGGCACCACTATCCCTGGCTCAGCAACCCCCTTACCTTTGTTGATTTTCCCAATGACAGAGGCCTCCAGCCACCGGGTGTTGTCCTTTTTGGAGTACAGGCCGAAGAGCAGCCCGCCCTGCTTGAGGGGGAGGCGGAAGGTGGAGAGAAGGTAAATGTCATCAACTGCCAGTAGCTGGGTCCTGATCTTGTCTGCCACACTGGCCATGTGCCGAGCCTCAGTCACTGTCAGCAGGTCTAGGACTGCAGGGAGGAGAGAACAGGCAATTGCACTCACAGGCAGAGGTACCTGCAGAAAGCCTAACCCAGGACCTGCCTGTCACCCCGGGGCGAGGGAGCACAGCGCTTGGGGAGACGTTGAAAAGCTTCCCCCGCAAGGGGCATGGCTGGTCAAAAAGGGCAGTGAAGGACACGCTGCAAATACCAGAGATGGACAGATGCAAACAGAGCAAACCCACTCTACCTCCAGGGGGGTGACTGCCTGGCAGAGCAGAGCTCAGAGGCTGCAGTTCCTGCCCTGGAGGGCTGACATCCTTTCCATTCTGCCTGAGCCAGGATCAGGGCCTCCTCTCCAGCTTGTCGGCGCGCCCAGGATCCCCCCTCATCTTCCCTGCCCAGGTCACTCTTCTTCCCTTGCATCAGTGCAGGAGAAATTGCTGTAGAGCCCCAGGGGCCTGGCCACTGAAGCACCCGGCACAAGGAGGGAGAAACCTCTCCTGGGAGCTGAGCCCCCAGGCCTCTCGCGTGGGAGCACAGGGAGACCAAGCCTGGCAGTGGAAGCCCCGTGGAAAGGTGCCGGCTTGGCAGAGCGGGGGAGCACGCCCCACAAGGTGGCGCTCCGGCATTGCAGGCAGACGGGATGGCGGCTGTGGCCACCCTAACAGTTCAACGCTGTCCTGGCCCAGGCATTCCCGGGGCACAGGCCCAGCCACCTCTGGAAACAGCCGGGTCCGGTCCTGGGAGCCCCTCACAAACAGGCAGCAGGGAGGCCAAGCCACAGAGATGCTGGAATGGGGCATTGTGTGTGTGTGTGTGGGGGGGGGGGGGTTACCGCTGCCAGTCCTAATGCCTGGCATCTCTCCACCAGCAATGCACTCGTCTGGACTAAAGGTTCAGTGGCCATAGGACCTGCCTCTGTGAAAACCACAGCGGGTGCCCACCCCACTTCCATGCACCAGACTCCGAACAGCCTGCTCCAGAGCGACCGGGAGCCTGGTGCTCCAGATTTCAGATCCTGTCCCTGCTACGGTCTCCCTCACTGCAGCTCCCTCGCCTGTGAAAGGGGTGAGACTGAGACTTGTCCCCCACTCAACAGAGCTAGGAGGGTCACCAGTGCAGGTCCGAAAAGCACACTGGAGATAGGAAGTCCTGGATACTGAGTACAGGGATCCCTCAGCTGATTCAGCCACCTCTGGGGTCGGACCTGGCAGCCGTCCCACACTAGCGGCACCCTGGAAAACCCCACAGAATCTTTAACAGTGACATCGTGTGCGTGGGGCACACAGATACCCCAATGCACCCTGAGATGCCGCCTGCTCCTTCTGCAAGGGAATCCGGGGCAGCAGGGTGTAGCCTGTGCCCCCGATGAGTTTCCCTGCATTAGGTGAGCTCATCCAGCAGCCCCTCAAATCCAGCCCTGACTGGAAGCTCCCTGAATGTCCCAGCCGGCTCAGGCTGGCACTCCGGGTCACCAATAGAGGGGCCTCCTTTCTGACGTGAATCTGATCAAAGCCCGAACGAACCGTGACCCAGCCCTTTGAACTCTGACCTCAGGCTGTATCCTAGACATCTAGCACCTTGACCCTTTGAGCACCTCTGAACTCTGACCGCAGGCCTATGGGTTCCTCCTGGCCAATGAGCACCCCTGAATAATACCTATCCTGACAGCCCCTCTGAACTCCGAGCATGGGCTGCTCCGGAACCAGCCAGTCCCTTTGCTAGCACTTGGCTGCACCCGCCAGTGTGCTACATGGAGCTGCAGGTCTGGAACCAGAGGCATTGGCTTAGCTCTCAGCTACCCGCTGAATATTTAGATTGATAGGTTGATACACAGCCTTTGGTCTGGTTCACCACCACTAGTCCCTGCAGAGCGCTTTGGGCAACACCCTGTCCTGGATGGACCCCCAGTCCCTCCAGCAGCACCACACTGCAGGCTGCCCTGTGGTTTCCAGGCTTGGGGGGAAGAATGTCCTTCTGTACTGCAGCACAGAGACCCAGACACTTGTAGCTGTCCACAGTCCCTAGCGCCAGACCTCCCAGGGAGGTCAGGAATCCAGCTTCCAACCAGCATGCTGCTCCCCACCAGCCTGATGTCGCGGAGCTGAGTGCAGACGGGCTGTCCTGGCTGGGCAAGGAGGGTTCCAGGAGCACTTGCCAGTTCCTTCTGCTGCAGAGTTGGAAGCCACTGGCTAGGACGGTGTGGCGTGTGAATCCCAGGCTCCTCCACTCCTCAGCTCACAGGGAGGGGATACAGAAGAGAGGCTGGGCAGGGGTGTGGGGCAACACGCTGCTCCTATCTGCCCTTTCCCAGTCCCTCCACTCCCCAAATCCCAGCCAGTTCCCAGGCCCCACGGCTCCCAGACACCTCAGTGACCCCCATCCCCCTATACCCAGGATTTCCAACTTCCCCAGCCTGCAGCTCTCAGAGTCCATCTCGGCCCTCGGCTCCCTTCCCCCGCCACGCGCCGGCCCCTAACCCCAGCATCTCCAGCCCCTGCAGTTCCTCACAACCCCACACTCCATCCATTCCCACTGCAGCATCCCTGGCACCATCCTGCAGCTCCAGGTTCCACACGGCCCCGGCCCGGGCAGGCAGGTCCCCCCAGGAGAAGGGCAGATCTTCAGGGCGGTCTCTCCCTTACCCCAGGGCGCAGCGCCCGGCTCCGCGCCCGGCAGGCTGAAGCCGAAACACACTCGGGGTCCCTCTGCCTCCCTCGGGGTCCCAGCGCGCCCTGGAGCGCAGCGGGCTGCAGCCGGCCGGGGCGGGGCGGAGCAGGACCAGACCGGGCAGTCCCAGCCCGCAGCCCGCATCTCCCCCGGGCTGGGGCACGGCGGGGCCCCGCTTACCTTGCAGCTCCTGCCTGGCAGAGCTGGCCGCGCCGAGGACTAGCAGCGCCAGCAGCCCGCAGAGCGCCCCCTTCTCCATGCCGCTCCCCAGCCCCTGCGCGCGGGGGAAGCCCAGGAGAAGCGCCGGAGCCCGGAGCGCTGCTGCTCGGGGGCGGGGGATGGCGGGCGGAAACAAAGAGCCGTCAATCAGGGGCGCTGCTCGCGGGGACCCGGAGCACGCAGCCCGGCTTCGGAGGTTTGAGCCGCCGCCAGACCAGCTGGCTCGCAGGCCTCTTCCCCTCCCACGCCGCGGGGAGCCCGGCCCCAGGCTGTCAGCAGCTCGCAGCGGCACGAGGCAGGGTGCGCTGGGTCTCTGCTTGCAGCACCCGGGGGCTGCTGCACCCTGGGGTGCGCTGGGTCTCTGCTGGGGGCACCTGGGGGCTGCCCTGCCCTGGAGCACGCGTGGCTTTAGCATGGAGACTCGGGGTCATCTTGCCTCTGATGGAGGCTGAGCACTGGCAGGGCTCCCCCTGCCCTGGGGTAGCTGCTGCCGGACGTCCCCTGGCCTGCCGGGAAGGGGCTGGAGGTGGGCGGTGGGCTATTAGTCACCATTAGGCCTGCAGACAGACAGGTGGGCTCGGGGGCCAGTACTGCACCGCCAGGTAAATCAGTGCAGGAAGGTAATGGCCCCAGATGGCAGAGGAGGAGACTTCCAGCCAGCATCTACATGACTGTCAGAGACTTACTTTCCAATGGCCCGGCCTCACCAGAGCTCTGACTAGCCAGGCAGACCTGTCTTCGGGAGACAGCAGGACCAAACCACCGCCACCCATCACCAGCCACCTTCCCCAGGCCCAACTCCTGACTGCCCGACTTCAGATCCTGCTGGCAGCTGCAGGGTCATGGGGAGGTCAGTCAGTCTGGAACCAGCCTCGGTGCATGTTTGTGTGCCCATGTGTGCAGGAGACACGCACGTACCCTGCCGCAGTGTCAGCACCCAGAAGGAGGATGGGAACTTGGAACAATGGATGGATGCTCTCTTCCAGCTCCAAGCCACTGTGAACTGGAAAGCTGAGTGCAGCATGTTGCACCAGTGACCCCATGCACCTCTTTGCACGAGCAGCCAAATGCTGGGCTTTGCACAAGCACCCCTGGGAGAGGTTTCCTGACAGGTGTGTGCAGCATACGGCCCATGATACATCATCACTCAGACAACGATTGACACCAACCATCCTGCCAAGTCACCCCCCCCTCCATCCCACAGGGTCTTCCAGAGACAGGAGGTCACCCCCCACATATCACAAGGCCTGCCAGAGACAGGAGGTCACTCCCACATGCCCCAGGGCCTGCCAGATACACAGGAGATATAACTCCACACACGCATTTGAGAGTCTGCCATGGTGGGGGGGGGGGTGTCCCCTCCCTCCATGGGAAGCCCAAGTCCCAAGACAGGTTGTTCTCAGCCCATGCTGAAGGTGAGGCAGCAAAGCCAGGCCACCTAGCATCTGCACAAATCAGCTCTCAGGACCCAACCTAAGCTCCAGAACAACACAACGAGGTCATCTTGGAAGCACGTTCACCTCTGAAGTCTGCTAGCAGGGAAAGGCAGAGGGGGGCAGGCGGGGACCCACAGATCTGGGAATGGGGAGGCACCATTGGTCAGGGCACCCAGCTGGCATCCCACAGGACCAGGGCAGCACCAGGGCAGCAGTGCACATGCGAGGGTCGCAGAACGAGGCCAGGCCTTTGATCCATGTTCCCTAGAGCCCAACTTCTGGCGGTGGCCAATGAGGATAGGCCATTCTCTAGCCGGGGCTGGCTGGGCATCTTTGCTGAGCTGCCTGCAATGACACAGGTCCTTTCCGGTGAGGGTCCGGACGGTCAGTGCATTTGGGGATTGCAGAGGTTTGCAGGACACAGAATCTGGAGGCAGTGTTGGTGAGGGTCAGTTTACAGAGAGTTAAGACAAGTGACGGGTCTGATTTCCTGTTGTTGGCCCAATGGACTGGAGTCTTCACTCCAAAGTCCCATCCACTCCCACAGCATCATGCCCTGCACCATCTCTGCACCTCGTGTGATGGAGTAGGGGCTGTCTGTGTGGGGAATGGGAGAGCAGGGGAGGACTTTAGGGGATGGACAATACCGGAGCCTGTAACCTGAGCTAGGTAAGGAAGGGAAAAGGTCAACACCTTTGCCCGGGAAGGAGGACAAAGGAAGGGAGTGGCAGGAGGGAAGCAGTTTGAGTTTGGGCTTGGGGCTGTGTGGGCGGAATTCAGGGTATCCTAGCTAGGATCCAAGCACCCTGAAAGCCCAGAAGGACTCGATGGAGGGGTCCTGACTGTGCCTGCAAGCTCTGCTGTAACCTGTGTTCCTGTTGTCCAATAAACCTTCTGTTTTACTGGCTGGCCGAGAGTCACTGTGGGTCCCAGGAAGAGGGGTGCAGGACTGGACTCCCCACACTCCGTGACACCTCGCTGTCTGCGGAACCTGTCAGATCTCCCGAATCCTGCTCTGCCATCCTGGTACCCTCCCTCTGCCCGGCTCGGGAATGCAGCCGTGGGGCTGGACCCTGGCGGGGTGAGAGCTGTGACTCTCTAGGCCTGCCTGTTAGTGCATGGGGAGTGTTCCCCAGCTGTTTGAATGTGTTCGTATCTGACTGGGGCCCATGGGACACAAGGAGCTCCCTGGCGAATTCACGCAGCTGGCCGGGAAGGTCGTTCCTGAACCACAGCCAAGCCCTCTGCCGCACCGAGGCTCACTGAGAGCAGCGTCAGCCGTGTTTACTCTTTGTTTCCATTGCCGCCATAACAACGCGATGAGCCATGTCCAGGTGGGCTCCCTCCAGCCCTGGCCCTTCCTGCTGCTCTCAGCCAGGCAGGCCAATGCCAGTGGCTCGGCTTGATCCACTGCGGCAAGGGACTAACCCGAGTCCTAATTAACAGGGACTCCAAAGAGGGAGGGGGAGACAGAATTCCTGCTTGGATTCTCCCAAATTACAGAGAACAGAGATTTTCCATCCTCGTGCTTTGCGTGTGCTGCTACCCCACCCCTGTTTTCTTTCCATGGCAACATGCGCTCTGGGACGCAGGCTGCACACTGCTGGGTGGGTTTGGATCCAAGCATCACGACCTCCTGAAAACATGCAGTGTCTGAACAGGCCCACACCACCCTCCTCGCTAAAAACAGGATGGGGACTCAGATGTGCTGCTAGCTAGAGAGGCAGAGGCAGGACCTCTTGACACGCACATTCCCCGGGGGACTAGATCCAGAGAGAACATGGTCAAACTGCAGCTTATTCTGGGGTTTTTCTCCAGGTGAAAGTCTGCTCCAGGCAGCTGCACCCCCGGCAGCCCCAGAGGCCCCGCAAACGATGGGAAAGGTAGAGACAAGGACAGCACAGCTTGCGATGCAAGCGCCCCTCTCTCCATGAACGAAAGCTGGGAAGACATGAGCAGGCAGGAGGGTTGTGTCACCATCCAGCCCATGGCCTGCCATGTGCAGGGAGGGGAGATCCGCAGGTATTAACTGGCCCATTATCAACCCTGCAATCTCCCCTCTCTTACAACGACATCCCCAGGGAGCCCTGGGCCCCGATTCGGGGGCTGCTTCACTCCCGTTCAGCTGCAGCTGACTTACTTTCCATGCACACGCTCTCCGAGGGGGGCAGGCTGCCTCTCCAGCAAAGAGCATGGTTCAGTGTGGCAAATCCAGCACAGACTCTGCCTTTTGTTGGCACAAGGGATGAGCCCCGTTGCAGATGCATGTTAGGGTTTAGTTCCTTCTATTTCGTGTTTGCAGTTTTCAGGTAGCGCTTTTCAGTGCAACAGCTTCAAGCAGCAGAGCCAGTCCCCGGAGCAGTGTGCACAGAAGAACAGAGGCTGAAGGACTGAGAAATTAAGAGGTATTGGCTAGGGACGAGAGAGAGGTTTTCAGATGGGATTCGAGATGTGGCCGGGAGACTATTCCCTGCAGGAAAAGCTGCAGAAGAGGCTCTTTCACATGCAGTACAAGGCCCCAATATGCTGCGTCTGCAGTCTTCGCAGGATAAGCAACCGAGGTGACAATCACAGTGTCCCTGGGACAGGGGAGCCTTCTTCCATGCAGTAGGGAGCCGGGTGGACTGACCTGGGAATGTCATTTAGTTTTACTGGGACTGTCTGCGTGGGGGATGGGAGAGCAGGGGATGACTTTAGGTGAGGGACGGTACCTGAGCCTGTAACCTGAGCCAGGAAGGGGGTGGGGAGTCGACACCTTTGCCCGGCAAGCTGGGCAAAGGAAGGGAGCCTGCTGGAGGGGTTTTTGGTTTCAGTTTTGGGCTGGCTGGGAAGATACAGGGAACCCCAAGTCTGGGGTCTAAGCTCCTTGCCCCCCCGAGGGACTTGGCTGAGGTGTCCTGGTTGTACCTACAAGCCCTGCTTGGGACTGTGTTCCTGTCATCTAATAAACCTTCTGGGTTACTGGCTGGCTGAGAATCATGTCTGATGGCAAAGTGAAGTGGGGGTGCATGCAGGACCCTCTGGCTTCCCCAGGACCCTGCCTGGGCGGACTCGCTGTGGGAAGCGCACAGAGGAGCATATGCTGAATGCTCCAATGTCAGACCCAGGAGGTGAAGGCGTGTGAACTTATTGTCCTGAAGACAGTCTGCTCCACGGGAGAGGAGGCTCCCCAAAGTCCTGCCTAGCTTTGTGGGGAGCAGTTCCAGAGCATCACCCGGGGACTCAGTGACAGCCTCCTAACTCCACAGTAGTTTTGCACACAGCATACCTCATACCATGATGATGAGTGCATTGTAAACGCAATGCTGCTGCAGCTGGGCCAAGCCAGACATAGCACAGCACAAAGCATCTGTCGCAAAGCTGTGACCATTCCCTGGGGCCTGGCAAAGCTGCAGCAATTGATGCTAAACTGCTGTCAATTCCCTGCTCACTTGAGGATCACTAGAAGCCTTATAAGCCATATCAGTGTTTTACAGAGGGGAAACTGAGGCAGAGAGGAGGTTACACAAGGAATCGGTCACAGAGTCAAGAGCAAGAGCAGCTCTTTAACCAACCCCCAACCACCTATCCTCCTGCAAACACCTCCCAGCAGGCTCTGACCAGCCGCCCCATACAGGGCGGGGTGGCAGGTTTAGGATGTGGGGACTAAGCTAAAACATTCCAACTCTTTTACGACTCGCTGCACATTCAAACCCATTCTGCACAGATTCCCAGTTTAGCTGCTACAGAAAACCAATGTGACAAATAATTTGTCCTTGGAATTTGCAACGCTGAGAGAAGACACTCCGTTTCGACCTCTGGCCCAGTGCAGGAAGTCCCCGGGGAGAGACAGGCAGGCCCTTTGGAGATACGGGGGCTGAGAAGGAGTTGCAGGGTCTGCTGGGGAGAGAGACAAGAGCAGGCATCTGCAAGGGGGTGATGCTGGGGATTCGGTCTCCAGGGTGGCAGGGCACAGGGAAAGTGCAGGGGTGTATCAGGCTCAGGGGGTATAGGGGCACAGAGGCGCAGGGGGTCAGCACATGGGGGGAATGGAGGTACAGGGGGGTTGGGATATAGGGGTGTGGGGGGTTGGTACACGGGGGATATGGATGCACAGGGTGGGTCGGGGCACAGGGGGGTCAGGTATAGGGGCACAGAGGCGCGGGGGACGGCACATGGGGAGATTGGGGGCATGGGGGGTCGGGGTATTGAGGCACAAAGGCAAGGGGGTCAGCACGCGGGGGGATAGGGGGTATGGGAGATTGCGGTACAGGGGTTGGGGTATTGGGCACACGGGGAAATTGGGGGATCGGGGTATTGGGGCACGGGGGGTTGGGGCACATGGTGGGATTCGGGTACAGGGGGTCGGGATAGTGGGGCACAGGGGGGTTGGGGCACATGGCGGGATTGGGGTACGGGGGCTCTGGATAGTGGGGCACGGGGGGGGTTGGGGCACATTGCGGGATTGGGGTACGGGGGGTCTGGGTATTGGGGTACAGGAGGTCAGGGCATTGGATCGCAGGGTGGGTCGGGGTATAGGGGTGCGGGGGGCCAGGCTCGGGGGCATTTCAGGGCGCGGCGGGAGGGCTCGTGGTGGCTGCCCAAGCCCCACCCCCGCGGTTCGGGGCCCCGCCCGGGCCGGAGCCGGAGCCGGAGCCGGCCGGGCCGTGTGGTTCCGGGTCGGGCGGGAAGATGGCGGCGCCCATGGAGCTGTTCTGCTGGGCCGGGGGCTGGGGGCTGCCCTCGGTGGACCCGGACTGCCTGGCCGTGCTGGTGAGCGGGCCGTGCCGTGCCGTGCCGTGCCGGGCCGTGCCGGGCCGGGCCCCCCGGGTCCCGCCTGGGCCTCCTGCCGGGCCTCTCCCCGGGACAGGGCCCCGCACCCCCGGGGTCTGGGGGGGGGGACCGGCACCCCCGGGGTCTGGGGGGAGGGGAGGACCCGCACCCCCGGGGTCTGGGGAGTGAAGGACCCGCACCCCCGGGGTCTGGGGGGGGGACCGGCACCCCCGGGGTCTGGGGGGAGGGGAGGACCCGCACCCCCGGGGTCTGGGGGGGGGACCGGCACCCCCGGGGTCTGGGGGGGACGGACCCGCACCCCCGGGGTCTGGGGAGTGAAGGACCCGCACCCCCGGGGTCTGGGGGGGGGACCGGCACCCCCGGGGTCTGGGGAGTGAAGGACCCGCACCCCCGGGGTCTGGGGGGGGGACCGGCACCCCCGGGGTCTGGGGAGTGAAGGACCCGCACCCCCGGGGTCTGGGGTGGGACCCGCACCCCCGGGGTCTAGGGGGAGTGAAGGACCCGCACCCCCGGGGTCTGGGGGGGGGACCGGCACTCCCGGGGTCTGGGGAGTGAAGGACCCGCACCCCGGGGGTCTGGGGGGGGGACCCGCACCCCCGGGATCTAGGGGGAGTGAAGGACCGGCACCCCCGGGGTCTGGGGAGTGAAGGACCCGCACCCCCGGGGTCTGGGGAGTGAAGGACCCGCACCCCCGGGGTCTGGGGGGGGGACCCGCACCCCCGGGGTCTGGGGGGGGGACCCGCACCCCCGGGGTCTAGGGGGAGTGAAGGACCCGCACCCCCGGGGTCTGGGGGGGGACCGGCACTCCCGGGGTCTGGGGGCAGGGGAGGACCGACACCCCCGGGGTCTGGGGGGAGTGAAGGACCCGCACCCCCGGGGTCTGGGAGGAGGGGAGGACCAGCACCCTTGGGGTCTAGGGGGGAAGGACCCTCACCCCTGGGTCTGCGGGGGGGGAGGGGAGGACTGGCACCCTCGGGGTCTAGGGGGAGTGAAGGACCGGCACCCCTGGGGTCTGTGGGGAGTGAAGGACCTGCACCCCCGGGGTCTGGGGGGGACGGACCGGCACCCCCGGGGTCTGGGGGGAGTGAAGGACCCACACCCCTGGGTCTGTGGGGAGGGGAGGACCGGCACCCCCGGGGTCTGGGGTGGGACCCGCACCCCCGGGGTCTAGGGGGAGTGAAGGACCCGCACCCCCGGGGTCTGGGGGCAGGGGAGCACCAGCACTCCCACCGACATGCTGGGCAGGGGGAAGGCACGGAAAGCCTCAGGGTAGCTCCACAAAAGGACACCAGTTTTGCACCCCAGGTTTCCTTTCCGATGGCTGGCATCCAGACCCACGTGCCGAGCCACTTTAGCTAGCCAGTAAAAGCCAAGGAGAGGGGTTTGGGCTAAGCCCGGCCCTCAAAGGGAATTTGGCACCTAAATCTGGGCCATAGAGAGGCATTTGTCTCTGCTCCGGACTCCCCTATCCTGGAGCCACGCACCTACACTGCTTCTTGCAAGAAACAGGAGGAGGAGGTGTCACCTCTGATCGTTAGCCTAGCCACCTAGAGTTCAGCGCCTCTGATGTGGAGAAGGGATTTGAACTTGGGTCTCCCCATCTGGCAGGTGAGGTCCCTAACCACTAGTCTGTGGGGTGTTCTGGGGCCATTCTGCCGTGACTGGAACCGGGGTCTCACATCCCAGCTGAGCGCCCTGGCCGCTGGAGTCATTCTCACTCTGAGCCAGTGCAGAGTTAAACATTTATACACAGACTCCTTCTGAGTCTTTCTTCCGCTTCCCTTCCAGACCTACGCCAGATTCACAGGCGCGCCGCTCAGAGTTCACAAGGTCACTAACCCGTGGCGAAGTCCCTCAGGTAAAGGCGCTTATGAGAATGGGGCAGGGGCATGTGGGGGATAGAAATAAACACATGGCACACAGGTGATTATTGGAGCCATCACAAGCCACCGGAAAGTAGGCAGAGATTATCTCCCTGTTACAGGTGGGGAAACTGAGGCATGGTGAGGTGCCCAAGGCAAACTGGTGGGACAGCCAATATCAGAACTGAGGAGAGCTAGTTCCCAGCTTTCCTTGAGGCTGCTGGGCTGCACGGCCTTTAAACAAAGCTTTCCATTTAATTTCCCCATTTTCTTTAAGGAGGCAGGCAAACAAACATCTCCTCTTTCCTGACTTCATGGCCCTGCCCCGGGGCGGGGGGACATTCTCCCTTTTGGAACTCAGCTGTCAGAGCAGCCCAGAACCCCTGCCAGAGCTGACAGCTCTGCGACATGGTGTTTGTTACTTTTGAATCCTGTCTGCCACATCTAGCCTGGAGACTCCTCAGCAGGGGCCAGCCACATGGAAAGTGTGTGTGTGAATTCCAGCCAGTTCGGAGCTGTCCATGTGCAAAATCCATTTCACCTGGGAATAAGTCTCTCACATTGTTCAACGCCAGACCAGTTCAGGCTTCCAAAAGGAAGTCACTACGTGGGCTGAGACCAAACACGGAAACCCTGAGCACCACTGCGGCATGTGAAAACAAAAGGGTCTCTTGCAACCTATGTGTGATGCTGCCACCTGCGCCAGGATCCCCAATGAGAGCAGGTGGGGCTGGGGGTGCTCGCTGCGTGCAGGAGGCCTGTGAAGAGGTACCTCTGGGCAGGGTCTCCCCTGTATTCCCTTTCTCTGCTTTCAGGGTGTTTACCTGCTCTGAAGACCAAGGAGGAAGGTGTCCTGTCCCAGATGCACCAGATCATCACTCACCTCAGGAAACAGGTATGGGATGGGGACACTGACTCAGGCCTGTTGCCCCAGAGTGAGAGGAGACAGTCACCTGCCCCCTGCGGCTCACACCTATGGGGGTGGGAGTTGGGGAAAACTGAGAGTGAAGCCGCTGATGGAAATAACCAGGAGGGCTTGCTGCAGTGGGTGGGGAGCCGAGGCATGGGTGAGCAGGGAATGCCAGAGCCTGTAGGAAGTGACCCTTGGAGAGGGGGCTCAGCAGGGTCTGCAAACCCTGCCAGTGGAAGCATTGTGTTACGCAGTTGCCACAGGACCTTGCCCATGGACCTATGCGGCGACACCTGGCTGGTCCTGCAGTCAGACAGTCTGGACTAGGAGAGGGGTAAGAACTGCCAAAGGCCCAAAGCCCAGCTCAGCTCCCCAGATCCTGACCCATCTCCCCTGAGCAACACATCTGTAGTGGCCCTGTCACAAGGGCCATGGAGGAGAGGGCAGAAGATGCAGGGGTTCCCGTCAGAGAAGCCCTTCTGTTCCTGTGTGCTAGTTTCACCCTTTGGAGTTGCTCTGTGTCTGGAACTTATGTGAAGATTCAGTTCTTCCCCTCCTGTCTTCCCTGCCCCCAAGTGCTGAGGCAAATAGTGGACCAGCCTCGTGGATGGTTTGCCTGGGGCTGGCTAGCTGTGGGGAGGAGCACAAGTGTTTCCTTTGAGGCCTGAGGGAGGTGTCAGTCTGGGGACTCGGGCAGCTCTCAGACGCCAGGGTGTGGGCCAGCCACGCCGCTATTCAGGCTGCTCCCAGCTCTGGTGGAAATAGGCCTGCCTGGTGCCAACTTTCCTTGGAAAGGCTGGAGCCGCTCCCCTGCGCTGCTTGCACCTTCCATCCCAGACTCTGCCTCGGCCCCAGCTTTCCTCCTCTGGGTCATGTGGCAGCACAGGCGAGCACAGCCGCAGCCAGTGTGTTCTGAAACGGAACAGGCTTCTGGCCAGGTTAAACACACCAGGCTGTGCTCGCCCCAGGGCTGGCCAGAGTCTCCCCTTGAAAGATGTAAGGGGAGCAGGCGGCCTGTGCACTGGGCTTCTGTCCACGCACTTTCCCCCAGCCCGTCGATACTGCTCCCTGGAGTGTCTCTGGACGTGAACACAGTTCAGCTTTGGTCAAGCTGGGTGTCTAAAGGGAATACGTCTCCTCTGGGCAGATGAGCTCTGACTCCATGCTCTTGGAGTCGGCCGCGCATCAGCATGTGCATTTTAGGAAAAACCCACGCGTGGCACTTACTGCCTGGAAAAGCATCTGTCTGTGAAAGGAACTTGCCTGGGGCTAGTGTCATCCGTCCCGCATCCCACCCCTGCCTGTACTACCCAGACAGGGGCCATGTCTGCAGTTCCTGGGGTGGGGGCTGGAGCACAGGATGAGCTCAGTCGCCACTTCCAGCTCAGGCCTCACACTGTTCCCTTTACTCTGTAGCAATACAACGCTGACTCTGATCTCTCTGCGAGACAAGGGGCAGATACACTAGCCTTTGTGTCTCTGCTAGAGGAAAAGCTGCTACCTGTGTTGGTGAGTGCATTGTAGGCCAGTGGAAGTGCTATGGGAGGAGCTAGCTAGTTCAGAATTCAGATGGATTCTGGGTCCAGCCCAGTGGGACGGTCCCTCACAGTGAGTGACTGAGGCATATTGGCAGATCCCAGAATCGCAGGGTGGAATCTGGAGATTGGGATTATGGTGCAGTGACAGAGCTGTGCGAGGATCAGGGTGGGGGGTCTGAGGTAGCAGGGTGTCTCGTAGGGCACTGCAGAAAGCAGCCCTGCACTAGTTCTTGCGGGTCACCACTGTCCTCATGCCGTAGATTCACACGTTTTGGGTGGACACAAAGAACTATGTGGAGCACACGCGGAAATGGTACGCGGAGGCCATTCCCTTCCCGCTCAACTTCTTCCTGCCCAACCGCATGCACAAGCAGCATCTGGAGCGGCTGCAGCTGATCTGGGGGGAAAGCTGCTTGGAGGACGAGGAGGAGCTGGAGAAGGAAGTGAGTGGGCTGGTGGAATAGCTAAGCTCGGCTGTCATGTTGCTTCTGGGGGGAAAGATCCCAATGACGGGGCACTTCTGTTCTGCAGCTCTTGCTACCCTTGTGGCAGCTGGGAGGACTGGCTGGGGCTCCTGGGAATCCATCACCTTGCCCCTAGATGGAAGCAGCATGAGGGGTCACCTTGTCCCCAGCCGCTGGGCATGCTCCCAGTTCCCGCTGGATTAGAACAAAGCCAGCTCCCGTGGGGCACTGAGTTTAACCCTTTTGTGCCCAGCCCCAGAATACTCTGGTCGTTGGCTGTGAAGCAGAAGCCAGGGTCGGTCCCTGGCAAGGGCAGGTCAGCCAGTGGCTTTGCTCCCAATAAGGATGACATTTGCTCTCTTTGCTGCCGTTCTTGGACTGGAGATAGCACAGTCCCAGGACATGCCTCCTGCACCTCGTGTGCTGAGGGGATGTGACACCAGGCCTGCATCTCTCCTGCTCCCGTAGATGTACCGCGAAGCCCAGGAGTGCCTGACGCTCCTGTCTCAGCGCCTCGGGGACCAGAAGTTCTTCTTTGGAGACTCGTAAGTGGCTCTTGGAGGAACTTTCTTTGTGCGGGGAAGCGAGGGCTCTTTCCTCACCTGCCCACACGTGGATCTCATGCCTCTGCCTGGCACTCATGGCTGGGAGCAGAACGTCAGAGCAGAGGGGTTATGGTGTTAAGTCTCAGGTCTCCTTGCAGCTCCCTGGCATGCTGCGAGACCCGGGCTTTGGCAGCCCTTTGAAAGAGCTCTGGGGATTATAGAGAAACCTCGGAGGCAATTAAAGCGAAAGTGGGACCGCGAGTTGGGCTGAATAGTGTCTCTCTAATGGAAGGCAGGGCCCTGGGGAGAGGGCAGTTCCTTTCAGTGCATTAGGCTCCATCCGTTCCCACTGCCGTCCCGACAGTTCCCCTTCCTCTCCCGTAAAACTGAGAGCCAGGACCAGATGTTCCAGCACTTCAGCCACGGCCTGCGTAGGAAGTTTTAGCCCATTAGATGGCTGCCTTGTTTGCTTCATGTTTAATGGCCCCATAATTTATGAAGCTATAAACGGTAATGGCTGAATATGCTGCTTATTCACTTCCAAAGAGCCAGCTGCGGTGAGCAGGAATCAGAGAAGACAGACACTTATTCAAGCGCTTGCTGAGAAGCCACCTCCTGCCTTTGGTGCCCTAGCACCTTTGGCATTCAGGCACCTCCAAGATTGCCTGCAAGAGGAGTTGTGAGCTCCCGCAGCCAACAGCCCTACCCAGCTCCTGGCAGCACCATCTCCTGGGACAGGCCAAGATGAGCGTAGCTGGGCTCACCACCCACAGCCAGCGCTCCTGCTCTGCTTCCTGCACGTTGGGACTGGAGTAGCAGGGAGAGGAGCAGCCTCAAGGGCTCTAGGTAATTTGGTTATGCCCAGCATACACAACAGTTGGACCCTAGTGACGGTGTAAATTTGAGCCAGCCTGTTCCTACAGCCTTGGGTCGTGTGTTCCCAGTGCTGAGGGTCCTGGGCCACTGGTGCTGACAGGTCAGGAGCCACTAACTCAAGCTCTCTTGCCGCAGCCCTGCTTCCCTGGACGCATTCGTCTTCAGTCATCTGGGGCCTCTTTTGAAAGCCAAGCTGCCCAACGGGAAACTGCAGCAGCACCTGAAGTCCCTGCAGAACCTGTGTGACTTTTGCTCCTCCATCCTCAGCCTCTACTTCCCCTGGGACGGAGGTGAGCAGCCAGGCCTCCAGCCGATCCTTTGGCACTGGGAAGCTGTGGGTCAGCTGGAATCACTGAAGCAAGGTCACAAAGGTGGGGGTGGGGGGAGGTATGTGAACAGGCTTGAACCATGCCTCAGACCCCACTAGCCACAGGCTGAGACTTGCTAGCCCACGGCAGATCAGGAGAAGTGGGACAGTGCCTTGGGGAGGAGATCAGCTCACCTGGACTGCTCCACTCCTGGGGAGGACTGGACTTCCCACCAGGTGTAACACAGGGAGTGCTCTGTATCGGCCATGGTGGAGGCATCTCCTGACACCCTGCTGGCTGTAAGGGTGGGGAGCGCCCCCTCTCCAGCTCTTGGAAAAGGAGGGGCAGCTTTCCTTTTTTCTCCCCCTGCTGCTTTCGGACCCTTGCCCCAACTATTCCCTGTTCACCCTGTTCCCCTCCCCCGAACGAGGGTAACATGGCTATACTCTTCCAGGCTGCCCCCGCTCTCTGCCCTCTGGGCTGGGGTGCACGTCGCCAGTGGGATCTAGGGTTCTGACGTGTTGTTTCCTTGCAAGGGGACGCCCCCTCCAGCGCCCCCAAGACATCTGCCTCCGAAGGGACCGAGTCTGAGGAGGAGCCCTACAAACGGCGCAAGCAGATCTTGTCGGTGCTGGT
Organism: Gopherus evgoodei; assembly: GCF_007399415.2. Lineage (NCBI taxonomy): Eukaryota > Metazoa > Chordata > Testudines > Testudinidae > Gopherus > Gopherus evgoodei. The sequence continues at coordinate 633,989 of NC_044345.1, read as the reverse complement.
GGGACTGGCGGCGATGATTGGCTATGCCTTCCTCAGCGGGATCGTCTCCATCCAGCGGGGCCCTCCTGGGGCTGCCGGCCCCCGGCCAATAGCCTTGGAGGAGGAGGAGGAAGAGGAGGAGGAGGAGTGAGGCTCTGGTCTTGGGGCTTTGGTTCTCACTCCTCTCAGTATCACTTGAACTGACTCTTTTTTTACAGTGCTGGGTGTGCCTAGTCTGATTCCTGCAAACTGCCCCCGTGTCCCGGCAGGATCTAGTGGCCCTGTTCAGTCTGGATCCTGGCGCTGCTACAAACACCAGCCCAGATTTCTAGACTGCGTCGCAAGCAGTCTGCCTCCCCCTAATAAACCTGGAGCGCCCCCTGACGGGCATCTCTCTGTGCTCTCTGTCTGTCCTCTCTGCAGCCCTGGGCACAGAGCCTGCGTAGTGCTGGGGGTGCTCAGCCCTCATGGACCAATGTGCTGGGCCCTCAATCTCTCCCCAGGGCAGACCTTCCCCAGGGGCCCCGCAGGACAAAGCAGCATGGAAAGGGAACCTTGGCTTGAAGCCGTCCCTGCTGAGCTCTGCCCCACAATTCCCTGGCTACCCCCAAGACAGCAGGAAGAATCCTTTTGGCTTCACATGCAGCTCTGATTCCATCTCTCCGTCCCCTGAAGGCTGTGTCATACGCTAGAGCCTGCGCCTTTCCAAGGCGGGGAAGCCACAATTGGAGGGGCCTGGCCTAGAGGTTCACAGTGACTCTGCCTAACTGCTGGGCTCTTGACCTGGCCCTGCCAGCAGCTCCAGCCATAGAATATGAGTTGAAGCTTCAGCTTCTGGGCCAGCAGCCAGAACCAGACCCTTGGGGAGCTGCCCTGAGATTGCCAGCCCAGCTAAGAGCAGTGGGGCTCAGGGAGAGCAGGGGCCATTGGGGAATATTTCCCACACGTCACTTAGTGGGTAGCGCCTGCCCTGAAGTAGGGCACTTAATATCTGCAGCTGGCTGCTCTCTCTGTCCAGTCAGACCTCGGATCCTCACCTGTAGCATTATGAACCCGTGGTTAATTGCCCACGGGACAAGCCCGGGTCTTGTAGGACGGGAACTAGGAGACTCCATTTGCCTTCTCTCACCTGTTCACTGTTTGTTCTCCCTCAGTCATGGCCTCTCCCAACCCAGGGGTCCCAGTTGTTTCAGTCTCTCCAGGAGGCTGATTGCTTCCATGGCTCATCTCTGGGCCCCATCTGTCCCGCCATATCTGTTGAGGAAGAGCAGCCAGGACCAAAGCGTGGGTGATTTGTCTGACAACCTTTTCATGCTTGCTTCCATCTCATTCTCTAGGCAGCCCGAGGCTTGGTTTGCTGTGGCCGTGCTGCATGCAGAGCCCTGCTCTGAGCTGGCCATGGTAATGCTCAGGGCCTTCCCCACACGCTTGGCCCCCGGTGCCCCGGTCAGGTTTATGAGGGGTTCATGGGGTTCCCTCCAGTGTGCGTTTCCCTGGCACTTGCTGACAGTGCAGCTTAGCTACTTCTTTCTCACTGCCTTCCCCAGGCTCAGCAAGCTAATCAGTCTGTGCCAACTGCAAACGTCACCTCCCGTCACAGGCTGGAGCCCTGTGGCAGCCACCATTAGCCATGTGCCACGCTGAAAATTCACCATTAGTCCTGTGCTTTCTCTGGAACCGTAACTAGTGTCCTACCCTCTGCAAGGGCCTTTGACAGTCCAAATGAATGTCACCTTTTGGTGCCAGATCCAAAGACTGCCAGGGCTGCACTAGGCATAGTCCTGTCCCGTTACTCAGTGCCCACGCGACGCCATGGGGCAGGCAGGGGAGACGGGCTGAAATCCAGTTGTGCACAGCCGTGTCCAGTGCTACGGCCCAGCTCAGAATGCTGCTTCCTGGAAGGTCTCCAGCCCAGCTCAGCTCAGTGACTGACCGGCCTCTATGCCCACCCCACACGATTCCCGCTAGGGCCGGTTCCACTGCAAAGCTGGCAGCTTTAGGACACTGGTGCCCCAAACACAGTAGACCCAGAATGCCAGGCCAGCACCCACACATGGGCCCTTTACTTCTGCCCCCAGGTGCCAGGAGGAGCTGCAGGAAGAGAAACACCTGTCAGGGATGGTGCAGGAAATCTTAACACTGCCTCAGCACAGGGCTCTGGATCTGCCCTCGCAAGCTCTTGCCTCACCATGCGTTGCTGTGACACCTCCAAGGGCAGCAGCATGTGCCTCAGGCCCCCACTGCCAGAGCCCCGACAGCACCACCCGCTCTCCTAAGAGCCACAGCCCTACCCCAGGGCCTGACTGGTGACCTCCTGGCTGGTTTGCAACATCTGTCCAGAGCTGCAGGCTGCACCTGGAGAGGAAACGCTTGGGCACATACTGGCTGGAGAAGTCTCTGCCAGGCTGCAGCAGGGTTTATCCCCCGCACCCTGGCCCTTGTGCCTCACCTCTGCAGGGAGGAGAGTGACCTGGGCTGAAGGGGGCAGAGAGGTACTGCTCCACTAATGCTTTTCCACAGTGGCTACTGAAAGACCAGGAGCTGGGACTGACTGTTGGTGGCAGGCGGCCTGGGCTGGCTTTGCTCTCTGAGGGAGAGGGAAGAGGTGCTGGCTCCCTGGGCAGTGGGAGCTGAGGGAAGCCCCCTTACCCCAAACTCACTGCTGTGATTTGAGAGGGGCTAGCAGGGAGCTGCTGGCCTGTTCAGGTTAGAAATTCCTCCAGTGCTGACAGCTCTGTTTGCATTCCTGTGTGCACACTGGCCAGGACAGGGGCGTTCCTTGGGGCTGCCAAGAGCGCGACGCTCCAGAGCAAGTAGCCAAGGCCCAGAAGGCGGCAGAGTGCAGCGTGAGTGGCTGGAAATGCTCATCTGAGGAAGGAGACCGTGAGATGGGGAGGGCAGGCGGTTAGTGCATGGTGCTGCACCTACCGTACAGGGCTCCCTGCCCCTCGCTTGCTCTTGGTGCTGGCAGGAGGCCCAGGATGACAAAACGCAGTGCCTCTGAGTGTGTGGCGGTGCTAGTGGAGAGCCCTAGCTTCATGTTACCTGTAACCCCAGTGCTGCATCAACTGCACCCCCCCTTATCCGAGGCTCAGCTCTCGGGGCCACGCCAGGGTTTCCTCCAGCTGCTCTCACATTCTTAGGCTCCACATGGAAAAGCGGCTCCTGGGCGACAGCTGGCAGGGGAGGCTGTTTGCACTACACAGCCCTTGCTTGTTCTGCCCTGTGGCACCTCTCCCAGGATGCCTGAATGCAGAGCTGTGGCTGCCCCAAAGAGAATGCCAGGGCCTGTTTCCCTCCAATTTAGCCAACCAGGCTGCAGCGCTGGCATGAGCCCCTGGCGCTACTTGCAGGACAGAAGCTCTTCTGCTGTGGACTCAGACAGCCTGACGTCAACCAGCGCCCACATGCCGGTTTCTACAGTGCAGCCCCCTGGGGGGGGAACACTTGCTGGGGAACCATGCATAGCAGACTCTCAGGCACTGCTACGACCCCCAGCATCAGAGGGCTGAGATTCAACTCAGTGCCATGCACTGCCCTGTGCTCAGCTTGTGAGGCCAATCAGTCTCGGGATGCCTGTAATGGGCACTTTCCCAGGGCATGACATTCACCCACCTCTCTGGGTGCCTCTTGCCTCCCAGATGTACATGTGGTAACCCCACAGTTCAGCACCCCACCCCTGCAGGTCCCCCCGTGCTGCCGCTTACCCTGCACTCCCTCCTTTGCAGCCAGCTTGGGAGTGACCATGCAGGGAGCGATGCAGGGCCCTGGGCCAGGCTTAAGGCAAGCTGTGTGTGACGACCTGGGCCCCTCCTCTGCAAAGGTGCCAGCTGAAGGTGTTGGAGACAAAGGGATCAAGTGACCTCCTGGCCTGGGAAAGGGGCTGAGCAGAGGAGGGGCTGGCTGGGGACGAGGATGAGGACAGACGTGGGGGGTCTGGCTCACTGCCCCCCAGAATGGACCCGGCTGAGGGGTCCCGTTCTCTGTACCTACAAGCTCTCTTTTAGACTGTGTTCCTGTCATCGAATAAACTCTGTGTTACTGGCTGGCTGAGAGTCACGTCTGACTGCAAAGTGGGGGTGCAGGACCCGGTGGCTTCCCCAGGACCCCGCCTGGGCAGGCTCACTGTGGGCAGCGCACAGAGGGGCAGAGGATGCTGAATGCTCCAAGGAGAGACCCAGGAGGTGAAGACGTGTGAGCTTCTTGCCCTGGAGACAGTCTGCTCCAAGGGAGAGGAGGCTCCCCAAAGTCCTGTCTGGCTTGGTGGGAAGCAGTTCCAGAGCATCGCCCGGGGACTCCCTGACACTGTGATGCAGGAGGGAGCAGGTGGATTGACCAGGGAATATTGTTTAGTTTTACTAAGGCCATGGCTACACTGGCGCTTTACAGCACTGCAACTTTCGCGCTCGGGTGTGAAAAAACACAAAAACATGTAAGGGATGTGGTTTACGTGCAGCGCTGGGAGAGCTCTCTCCCAGCGCTGGCGCTGCGACCACACTCAGACTTCAGAGCGCTGAAGTTTCAAGTGTAGCCAGACCCTGAGACTGTCTGCATGAGGGATAGGAGATCAGGGATGGCTTTAGGTGAGGGACGGTACCTGAGCCTGTAACCTGAGCCAGGAGGGGCGGGTGGGGCAAGGTGATGCCTTTGCCAGGAAACTGGACAAAGGGAGAGGGGAGAGAGAAGGAGGAGGAGAGCCTGCTGGAGGGGTTTTTGGTTTCAGTTTGGGGCTGGCTGGGAAGAGACAGAGAACCCCAAGTCTGGGGTCTAAGCTCCTTGCCCCTGAGGGACCTGGCTGAGGGGTTCTGGTTGTACCTACAAGCCCTGCTTGAGACTGTGTTCCTGTCATTTAATAAACCTTCTGTTCTACTGCTCCCCAGTCACTTACTGCAGGAAGCGCTGTCCATGGGGTTCAGTAGATCCCACTTCTGGCACCAGTTGTCATGGAATGTGGGGGATTCAGGGGCCTGCACCCCCGGCTTCCTGCGATTCACTGGGACTCTCAGCCAGCCAGTAACACAGAAGGTTTATTAGATGACAGGACCATGGTCTCAAGCAGGGCTTGTAGGTACAACCAGGACCCCTCAGCCAGGTCCCTCTGGGGGGCAAAGAGCTTAGACCCCAGACTTGGGGTTCCCTGTGTCTTCCCAGCCAGCCCCAAACTGAAACCAAAAACCCCTCCAGCAGGCTCTCCCCCTCCTTCTCTCCCCCTCTCTCTTTGTCCAGTTTCCTGGGCAAAGGTGTCACCTCGCCCCACCCCCCTTCCTGGCTCAGGTACCATCCCTCACCTAAAGTCACCCCTGCTCTCCCCTCCCCCATGCAGACCATCCCAGTAAAACTAAAGGACATTCCCAGGTCAATCCACCCCGCTCCCTACTGGGTCACACAAGCAGAGCCCCCCCACTGCAAGTCTGTGCTTGGAGCTGGGCCTGCCCTTCCTTGCACACAACCCCAGCAGGCAGGACAACTGGCAGGGGCCCTGCCCCTCACCGTGAGGGGAGAATGACTCACCCCCCTTGTCAGACTTCTGCCTCCACCCCACCCCCACTGCCCTGGATAACATCATTTTGGAAGTATGTGCTGCATTCTCCCACTTCCCATTAGCGAGGGGAGGGGAGAGCATTGCTGCAGCCTCCGGCCCCTGAGCTCCCTGCTACTGGAATTACTGATCCAGCATGAAACCGCAGCGGACGGGTTCCCGCTCCCTTTGGAAAGGAACCGCACGCTTGGCTGACGTCAACGCTTTGATTACATTCCCATCTGCCTCACTCCGCATCACCTTCCAGCATAGACGCCAGCTGGTGGGCAGGCTGGCGCTAGGCAGTGTGCAGGGATGGCACCATAGCGCGATCACAAGTGCGAATTCCCTGGCACCACCCGGTCCCAGCCTGACCCGGGGCCTGCTCCGGACGCTCCCAGCTCCCCGTGGAGACATTGGCCTCCACGTCATGGTTGGAAAGAGCCGCAGTGACAGGCTGGGCCTTGCCCACGGGCACACAGCGTGTCCCTGGCACTGCTGAGCTGGATCCCAGCCGTCCTGCGGCCAGGCCCCTCCGCTAACCACGCTGCCACCTGTTCCTCGCACGGCAGCTAACCCCCCTGTGCTGGGCCCAGGTAGAGGGGCGTGTGGCTACAGCCCAGCTCATGGAGAGGGGGTCCCAGAGCCCTAGGCAGCCCCGTTTCACATGTCTCTATGGTGGGGCAGGCAGCGGGAGAGGACTGGACAGCAAATGGGCCACAACCCTCCAAACTGACTCCGGGGAAGCAGGAAACACCCCCAACCTCCCCAGCCTGAGCAGAAGCAGGAGCCCTTGGCTTTGGAGCTGCCCACAGCCATTGATGGGCCAGTGCTTCAGGCTCTGGGCCTGCTCAGAGGGAACATTCAGCTACTCTTGGGCCACCAGCCCTGATGCTTCCTCCCCTTCACATGTCTCACCTGGGCCCTTCCCCACCTCACCTGGCCCCTCCCCAGCCCCTGACTCTGGCCAACATCCAACCAACCAGGGAGGGGTGGAGGAAAAAACACCAGGCAAAGATGTAGAAAACCTGTTTCTTGTATTAAAATATCTAGAAAACAGTGGGAGCCGGTGCTCTGGGAAGCGGCTTATCAGGCTGGGGAAGGCGGGAGCCCTGGCCCTGGAGGCAGGTACCCAGGTGGGTCGGTGCTCAGCCCAGGGTCCTGGGTCTGTCATGAGCAGATTGGCGTGTCCTAGCACGACGACACTCAGTGTGACACACACACCCCCAAGCCCCCCCCCTTGGATCCTTCAGGTCCCCTGCACTCAGGTGAGGTAGGACCCATCCCCAAGTCCCTCCCTGGAGGGATGAGGGGTTTCTGTGTTAAATGGAGAGATATCAACGCAGGGGGGTGCATCCTTCCTCCCCCCACAGCCCCAGCTGCAATCCCGCCTGCCCTGGCCTCTTCCTTAGCGTCTCCACAGGTAGGTCTGGATGGAGTCAGCTGGAGCCACAGCCTCAATGTAGCCAACACCTGGGTCTGAGATCCCGAATGGCACATCTGTGGGGTACCTGGGAAGAGCGAGGGGGGTGGTGAGGCACACGGGAGAGAGGGAGGCAGGTCTGACAGAATCGGAGGCAGATGGGGTTGAGGAGGGGCTGGAGGGCTCTGAAGGGCTTTGGGGCTCTCCCCCAGGAGGTTTCTTTTCTAAAGCACCCACATCCTGGGAATCCACCTGCCGAGCTCCTGCCCCACTCGGAGAAAGGCAGGCCGGGTCTAGCCCAGGATGCTACACTCATGGGCTGTGCCAGGCACCCACCTGTTCAGGACCACGAGCACAGCGGCACCGTCCGGGCGCAGGAAGGCTGCGTACTCCAGGCTGCACCTGTAGCATTTCTTGGAGATGACCAGCCGCACGCGCTGGGAGCCCTCGGGGATGAACTTGCTGCACAGACAAGATGGGGAGCAGTGAGTGCGCAGCACAAACAACATTTGGAAAGATCATTAAGTGGCCCGCCGAGACCCTCCGCAATTTTCGAGTGGTCCTCAAAAAAAAAAGTTTGAGAACCACTGGTTTAGCGCTCCACTCCAGCCCCAGCTGCATTAAAGGCTGAATTTAGATCCAGGAACCACCCAGGAGCTGTGCCTTTTCCTAGGCTGCTGGGATCTAGTGCACGGCTGGCTACTCGCTGCAAACCAGCACAAGGACGGGTGCTAGGAGCAGCAGGATCCCATCACAGCACTGCTGCAAGTCAGCTGGGGTCAGAAACACACACTCAGGCCAAAGGGGCACATTCAGCCTGGCGTGTCCAGGCACACGTACACACGTGACGAGCTGCACTCACCCCCCTGTTCACGTGCACAGGCCATACAGTGCCAGCTGCACCGTGCAGCTCAGCCCTCTCGGAGTCTTCGGCAGGGCCCAGCTCACCTGAAATGCCCCATGTGGTAGAACATGGGCTGCTTGTAGAAGAGATCCTTGCTGCTGTCCACGATGATCGGGCTGTCCACATAGTTCTTGCTCCAGTTGGGCCCTCCCTCCAGGTCCAGGGCCAGGTTCCAGTCGGTCCATCCAGTGACGTAGTAGTTCAGGTTCTGTGAGACGATGAAGAGGCTCAGCTGAAGGCTCGTGCGGGCCGAGCTGCTCCTGTCCCCCAGAGGAGGCTGAAGCAGTGTGCACTGGGGAGGCCTTACCATCAGGATGCTGTGGCTGTACTTGCTCCCTCGGTCCCAGCCGCCCAGAACCACCCTGGGCTCCCAGAAGTAGGACCCTGTGGAGGCCTCTGTGGAAAGCAGGTAGTAGCTGGGGAAGAGGTGGTGGGTGATGGACAACGTGAGGTCAATGGGAGCCAGGAAGTCCAGGTACCAGTGGATGCCGATGCCGTTGATGAAGCTGGCGGCCACGGGGTCATTCAGGACCTGAGAGGAGGATGGAGGAGGAGTCACCTGCTGCCAAGGCCACCACCAGGGGCAGGGAGCCAGGCTGGTGCCAACCCCCCTGCCCCCACAAGCCGCGCTGCCTGCTCGGAACAGCAGGCTCCCCAGCGAGGGAGCTGGGCAGGGCCCAGGCGTGTGGACTCACCACTTCCGCCCAATAAGGCAGCATCACTCGCTGGTCGTCCAGCATGATGAGCTGGATGCCCTTGTGCGAGCTGTTGGCCAGTGCCGGGCCCAGGTCCTGAGCGATGAAGTCCCGCTGGTGCTCGGGGGAGAAGCCCAGGCATTGGAAGGGGTAGAAGACAATTTCCCCAGCCGTGGGTTCGTTCCCAGCCGTCACCGCCCAGAACGTCAGGTTGTGCTTGGCGTATTCGTCCAGGAACCTGGGGGCCGGGGAGACAAGAAACATTAGCAGCCCCAGCCCCGCCCCCCAGTGCCCCTCCTGGGGTGCAGAGATCAGTCCCTCTGCCCCCCATCCACATAGTCTGTAGAGACCTTGTGACGCAGGAGGGAATGGGGCAGATTGACCTGGGAATGTTGTTTAGTTTTACTGGGGCTGTCTGCGTGGGGGATGGGAGATCAAGGATGACTTTAGGTGAGGGATGGTACCTGAGCCTTTAACCAGAGCCAGGAGCGGGTGGGGCGAGGTGACACTTTTGCCCGGGAAAACGGACAAAAGGAGGGAGCCTGCTGGAGGGGTTTTTGGTTTCAGTTTTGGGCTGGCTGGGAAGACACAGGGAACCCCAAGTCTGGGGTCTAAGCTCCTTTTCCCCTTGAGGGACCTGGCTGAGGGGTCCTGGTTGTACCTACAAGCCCTGCTTGGGACCATGGTCCTGTCGTCTAATAAACCTTCTGTGTTACTGGCTGGCTGAGAGTCCCGGTAAATTGCAGGAAGTGGGGGGTGCAGGGCCCTAACTCCCCCACACTCCGTGACAGACCTCACCCACAATCAGATTATTTGGGGGCAGTTCTCTGGGCTGGACGATACTGGGGGTCAGACTGATGCTCACAATGGGCCCTTCTGTGACTCTCATTCTGATGGCTCAGGGAGCTCACATGGACTCCTCTGATGCCCCGTCCCCAACACCCATCCAGCCCCTTCACTCGCACAGCCCCAGGGCCAGCTGTACCCACCGAGACCCGCGCCATCCTGCCAGCTCCTCTCCCCAGGAGAGCCCCCGCCCCAGGCTGCCCTTTACCTGATGAAGTAGTTGGCCCAGGTCTTGTGATACTTGTCCCCCGGCTTCCCCTTCAGTGTGCCCCTGCCTGTCATGGCTCCATTGGTTTTCAGCCAGGTGGGGGATGTCCAGGGACTGGCATACAGGAAGAGCGGTGTCCTGGCCACGGCCTGGGCATGCTGGAGAATGGGGATCTGAGGAGCATGGGGAGGCAGGGGATCATGTGTTGCAGTAGCCCTATAAGCAACTCTCCCCAGACCCCCTGCCCCATGGGAGCCTCCCTCCACCCGCAGCCTCTCCTATGAAATGGAGCCCCCATGTCAGGCTGCCCTGGGGCGAGGGCTGAGCAGAATTCGGACATTGTACAGGTGAGAGCAGGCACACGTGGGACATGGCACCTCATGGCCCTGACCCAACCAGCCAGCCTGGCCTTGATGGGCCTCAGGGGCCCCAGTGCCCCCAGAAGGGGCTGGGAGACACCTGCCCACGGGGCTGTCAGGAGCAGCCAAGCCAGCATCAGCTGGAGAGATGAGGGCGATGGTGATGGGGCAAGTGTCGAGCGGGGACTCAGCCCCAGCCCGTGATGGCCACAGGAAACACCTGGCATCAGGCAGGACCTGGGAGCTTGGCCAAGGAGCAAACTGAGACTGGTCCCTGTGACGAAGTGGGAGTGTTCTTAAATGTTTCCTCTGAATACTGTGGGGGGCCCTCAGTTTCTGGCTGACCCTCTGCCAGTTGGGAGCTGGCTGGGGATGAGGAGTGAGGGCAGACATGGGGGTCTGGCTCACTGGGCCCCAGAATGGACCCAGCTGAGGGGTTCTGTTCTCTGTATCTACAAGCTCTGATTTAGACCATGTCCCTGTCATCTAATAAACCTCTGTGATATTGGCTGGCTGAGAGTCATGTCTGACTGCAAAGTGGGGGTGCAGGACCCTGTGGCTTCCCCAGGACCCCGCCTGGGAGGACTCGCTATGTGAAGCGCACGAAGGGGCAGAGGATGCTGAATGCTCCAAGGAGAGACCCAGGAGGTGAAGCCGTGGGAGCTTCTTGCCCTGCAGACAGTCTGCTCCAAGGGAGAGGAGGCTACCCAAAATCCTGCCTGGCTTCGCAGGGAGCAGTTCCAGAGCATCGCCCGGTGACTCCGTGACAGTCCCTCCCTGCTCCATCCTGTGCCGGAGGCCTTGCCCTCGCCTTCCCCAGGGTAGGCTTCCCGTCCCCGCCTCCAGCACCACCCCCAGCCAGTCCCCTTTCCTCGCTTCCAACACCACCCCCCCAGCCAGCCCTCCTTCCCCTCTTCCATCACCGCCCCCCCAGCCAGTCCCCCTTCCCCACCACAGCTCCTCCCCGCCCAGGGCCCTTGCTCCCCAAGGGAACTGCTCACTTTCAGCTTTGTGTCCTCCTCAGTCAGGCTGAAGTTCCTCAGCTCAAAGTCCCCCTCGGAGTCATCATAGGTGTAGAGGCGGACCGAGAAGTCACAGCTGGCCATGGGGATGCGGACCAGGTTGTACTCGATCCCTGTGGGACAGGAAGGAGGTGATCCGGGGCCCAGAGCTGAGTGGACAGTAGGAGGAGGGAACCTGGCCCGTGGGCATTGTTTGTCCTGGGGGTCAGCAGCCCTGCTCGCCCCGCCATGCCTGTATCTCCAGGGCTCAGCCCCACAACTCACCTTCCTCTGAGAAGTACGACTTGAGTAGGTTGGTCTGGGCATCCGGGGACAGGGCCATGATGTTCATGGCGGCAGAGTCTGTGAGAGCCCCACCAAAGCCCTTCACTTTCTGGTACCGCTGCGCCATGTCCAGCTTCAGCAACAGATCTGCGGGGCAGAGAGCAGCCCAGCTCAGAGCCCTGCAGCTGGCAGCAAGAGTCAGGGACAGCGGCCAGCCCTGCCCTTGGCATCCCAAGTGCCCAAGCCGATACCTGGGGCCGTGGAGTCGCTCTGGAACCTCCCCTCGCTGCGCTCCAGCCGCTTGCCCATCTTGCTGCTCTCATACTTGGCGTACGTGCCCAGGGCCGGGACGACAACGGGGTCCAGCGTGTCACAATAGGAGGCATTGCACTCACACACCAGAGAGTCATGGCCAAAGTTCTTGGCATTGCAGGGACGGCCGCCTAGGGATGAGGAGACAGACAGGGCTGGGCAGGGCTCCGGGTACAGTTTGGGGCTTCCCCACCCCTCCTGGGAGAGGATATCCCCCCCCCCCTGACCAATCCCATTCCTCCGAGCTCTGGGGATGCCCCGAGAGAGGTCCCTCCCACACAGTCCCAGGCACCCATCCCAGGTGCAGCAGGATTCTCAGCACACCCGTTTGGTCCCTCAACCCCCAAGACTCCTGCGCCAGCCAATACCCCACTACGCCCCCCACCCCCACCCCGAGGAGAAGCGCAGAGGCTGAGCTGCACCCAGGAGGAACTCTCCCCCCGGGGCACACACATGACACATCACAAGCACTTACCTGCCACCCTGGGCACTGTCTGGATGAAAAGGAACCAGCCCATGATGCTGGCACACCCGGCCCACATGGCGCCTTTCCTGCCCAGCGCCACCCCCACAGCCAGTCCCAGCGAGCACGGCACTGGGCACCTGGGCCTGAAAGCAGGATGGAGGCTGTGAGTGTCGGGGCCGCTGCGTCACTCGCTCCCCACTCACTGCGCCCTCAGCAGCTCCAGCCTCAGCAGCAGTCAGGCGAGCCCAGCACCGTGGGGCGAAGGGGAGGGCAAGGGGCTCACGAGAGGCTGTGTCATGGAACAGAGTTGGATGCCCCAGCAGAGTCCTCTCTACCTGCGCCCCCTTGGGTAGCTTGGGCTGAGTCTGTCACCTGCCCTCAGCTCTGTGGCCCCAGGATAACCTCTGTCTGCCCTGCCCAGTTCCCCTTGCAGCCAGGGCCTGGCCCGGTCCTGCTGCTTTTCCTTTTGTGGCCCCCAGACTATCTTCCGGCTCTGCCCCCACAGCAAAGGCTCCTATCTCTGCACAGGGCTGGCACCTTGTCACGGAGTCCCCAGACAATGCTCTGGAACTGCTCCCCACAAAGCCAGGTAGGACTTTGGGGAGCTTCCTCTCCCTTGGAGCAGACTTGTTCAGGGCAAGAAGCTCACACGGCTTCACCTCCTGGGTCTGACCTTGGAGCATTCAGCATCCTCTGCCCCTCCATGCGCTTCCCACAGCGAGCCCGCCCAGGTGGGGTCCTGGGGAAGCCACAGGGTCCTGCACCCCCACTTTGCAGTCAGACGTGACTCTCAGCCAGCCAGTAAAACAGAGGTTTATTTGATGATAGGAACAGGGTCTAAAACAGAACTTGTAGGTAGAGAGAACAGGACCCCTCAGCAGGGTCCATTCTGGGGCCCAGTGAGTCAGACAATCCCATCTGCACCCACTTCTTGTCCCCAGCCAGTCCCAAACTGACTCCAGCCCCTCCTTTCTGGCCTTTGTCTCTTTCCTGGGCCAGGAGGTCACCTGTTCTCTTTGTTCACCTTTAGCCATGCCAGGAGACAGAGTGTCGGCCATTTATGCGCACTAGAGACTTAAGAAATGCATTGGGGAAACTGAGGCACCCACACAGTGTTCCAAGAAAACATTAAGAACAGTCCCACTTCGTCACACCTCTCCCCCCGATCTCAGCTCGCTCCCCTTCTGCCCGTCTCAATGCCAGGGAGCTGCTTCACTTAGGACTCTGGCCAGGATTCCTCCTTGCCCAGCGAGGACCGCTCCACCTCCTGCATGGCCAGCTCCAGCTTCTCTCTCACCTTCAAAGCACTACCCAGCTCCACTCCTGGCTCCAGCAGCGTCTCTCCACTCCTACACCTGCTCCACCCTGGCTTCTCCGGCTCCACCCAGCCGCTTGCCAGCGCTGCTCCCTTTCCCGCTCGCCCACTCTTGAATGTGAACCTTCCCACTCAGCCCCCAGCTCTTCCCATCGCCCCATCCCCGGCACAGATCCTCCGGCTGGAACACAAAGTGCCCCCATGGGACAGGCAGTAACAGCGGGCGCTCTGTATTCCCCATGGGGGGGCTCAGCAGCCGGGCATGGCTCAACCATTCCGGACACCTTGGGAGACACTATACACAAGGGCTCCCAAGTGATGGCTGCACCAGAGCCCTCAGCTCCGGAGAGAGGGGCTATTTGGTGCCTTTAACCTCAGTTTCTGAGCCCTGCTCTGCACAATTGCACCCGCAGCTAAAGCATGTCCGGGCTCCAGCTCAGCTGTGCCCACTGCTGGTCGTACGTTTTCTGGGCATCAGCAAATGCAGCATTGCCCCAGCTGGCAGTACATAGGGAGCCCAGCTGGGCCCTGCCCACCCTGCAGAACTTGCTTGGCATTAGGAACATAACTTACATAAGCGACCAAGCAATGCGTCAGCTCAGCAACCACAACTGCCTTTTGCTGGGACTGGCTGTGCCTAGGGGCAAAGCCACCACCACATCCCAGAGCTCCGGAGTGGGGCAGGCGGTGCAGCACAGCCATGCAAACGCCTCCCCTTCCCACTGCCCCAGTGTGTCATGCATGGGCCTGGGAACTCGGGGTTCACTAGGTCTAACCACGATTCTGCCACTTCTGGGACTCTGGGCAAATCTCTGTCTCCCACAGAGCCCCCGTTTGCCCATGTGTGGAATGGGGCAGCTCCTCCCTGCCTCCCTATCGGCCTGTGTGGGTTAACTAATGAACACGCTTCATATTCCCTGTGAGCAGCTTCCCACTTCCCCGAACAGCCTCAGTCAGCCCCCACGCCCAGCACAGAACAAACCGGACTAGCCCCACTCACCTGGTGAGCCAGCAAAGCAGAGACCCCCTGCTGCCAAGGCCACCGGTCCTGCTCTGCCTCTCTCCCCAGTCCCCAAGAGACTGGGATGCAGCCGCACCTGCCTGGTGGGGCAGCAGCACCGTGGGAGGAGATGAGCCGACCTGCTCAGCCAGAAGAATCTGTCACGGAGAGAGGGCGGCTCCCTGAATTCTAAAGGGAATCTGGGGAGGATTTTGCAACTTTTGCTCCAAAGTTCCCAGCAGCATTTGCAAATCTCTGGTCACACAATGCAACCCAGGAGCGGGGTAGGTCCCGAGTGCTAGTCTGGGGCAGAGGGAGAGGACCCTCAGGGGAACCCCCTGCCTGCCCCTCCATCTCCCCTGAATTCCTCCTGTGGACTTTCCCTGATGCCCCGGAGCAGCCCCAGCCCCAGTCCAGAAACCTGGGGACAGTTCAGAGTTTCTCCTCTGTAATGTGTTTGTGCCACTTCTGCTCTCATCCCTTTTCAGGCTGTTGTCTCAGGGTCCCCCAAGCTCTCCTGGGGGTCTCTGTAAATGCTCAAGTCTCCCCCAGTCTAGACAGCAAACCTAGGGCTGTCTCTGCAGACATCTCCAGTTCTCAGCATTGTCTGAGTCACCCCGACACCCACCTGGCCTCTGGCCACAAGTCTCATGGGAACAGTTCTGCAACCTAATAAGCTTTGGTTTACACGTCTCCAACTATCTCCTGCACTGGCGTCTCCCGTGAACCCCACCAATCAGCTAGTTCTCGGCTTTTGGCAGAAACCCTCCAACCCCCTCAGTGAATAGCGAGGAGCTGGCCGGCCAGAGGGTAATACGCCTGCCCGGCACGTCTGCGTCACAGTCACCCCAGCACTGGTGCCCGTGGGCTACCTTTCGCGGACTTTGTAAATAGGAATGGGCAGTGGCAGGTGCCCTGGCCTCCCAGGGAACCCCTGAGAGCAGCTCCCTCCTCAAGGACCAGTCCACTGGCTTGTCTGGAGAGCTCAGAAAAGCCCCGTGCTAGGAGCAGCGATTACCCTGGGACTTCTCAGGAGGCAGAGGTCTTACAACCTTGTTAAAACAACTGTTTATAAAAGCCACCCACACCCACACACTTTCCAGTGCTGCTGTTCACAGAGGGTGGGTCTGACTGTCCCCCCCCCAATCTCCACCTCTCTCCTAAGAGTTAAACAGGCCACAACAAACAGGTCCCCTGTCTTTCGGTTGCTCTAAAGAGCCAAGATCTGGTCAGTGCTGGCCCATTCCCGGCTGTCTCAGCTGCCCTGGCTAGCGTACCTGCCATGGACTGTGGCAGACCCAGCCCTTCCAGGCCAGCACCGAAGGGCAAACTCTGGGACATGAACCCCTCCAGTCCTGCCTGGAGCCAGCAGTGCTGGTCTTGTCTGGTAGATTGTTTCCTAGCACAGAGAAAGGGTGAGAACATCGCAGGTGTGGCAAAGGCTAAAGGGCAAAGCAGGCGGCCAAAGACGCAGCTTCCTGACACCTCTCCTGGCTTGTGAAGCAGATGCCAGCCACAGGCTCCTGTCAAGCTCTGCACCAGGTGGCAGGGGACAGCGCAGCCTGTCTGTGTTATTCAGCAGGACAGGAGACCCCAAGAGCGTCCTGTGCCCTCAGCCTGGTGGTCCCCCCCCCCCCCCAGCTGCCAGCCCCCTTTCCCCAGAGCCACTCCACAGCTTGAGAGCTCCCAGCATGGCACCTGCAGCTGCATTGCTCCAGCAGAGCAGCGGGGCCACAGTAGCACGTTGTAGTTATTGTGGTGCTCAGTGTCGGAGTGCCCCAAAGGTGCTGGCAGCAGGCCAGGTGCATCGCAGTGTAGATGCTTCAGCACCAAGGCCCTGGTGGCTCCCAGGAATCATGCAGCTGCATTGCCCAGGGAAAGGGGCTTTCCCTGGGGCAGGCCAGAAAGGGGGAGGCTGCAGAAACCCCAGGGATCAGCTGGTTCCGGTTTGGGCCCTGGGCAGTCCAGCTGAGCCAGGTCTCTGCAGGCTGGGGAGCCCTCTCCAGCTCATTATCTATTCCAGGAAAGAGGAGCTGGCAGGCTTCCAGGGCAGACTCACTGAGTCTGTCTCCTTGGCGCCCTCATGCACTGGCTTCTTGCCCAGCCACTGCTGCTCCCCTGCAAATCCCATGCAGCCTTGTACCTGGCTGTAACATCCGGCACTCGCAGTCTATCCCACACACAGTTCTGCAAAGGGTTTCTTGGGGTTCTCCGCTGCACCCAGCTCCTCTGCAGAACCTGGCTAGCCTGGGGGCCTCTGCGCCGAGCTCCTCCGCGGGGCCCAGCTAGCCTGGGGGCCTCTGCACCCAGCTCCCCTGCAGGACCTGGCTAGCCTGGGGGCCTCTGCACCCAGCTCCTCCGCGGGGCCCGGCTAGCCTGGGGGCCTCTGCGCCCAGCTCCCCTGCAGGACCTGGCTAGCCTGGGGGCCTCTGCACCCAGCTCCTCTGCGGGGCCCGGCTAGCCTGGGGGCCTCTGCGCCCAGCTCCTCTGCAGAACCTGGCTAGCCTGGGGGCCTCTGCGCCCAGCTCCTCCGCGGGGCCCAGCTAGCCTGGGGGCCTCTGCACCCAGCTCCCCTGCAGGACCTGGCTAGCCTGGGGGCCTCTGCACCCAGCTCCTCTGCGGGGCCCGGCTAGCCTGGGGGCCTCTGCGCCCAGCTCCTCTGCAGAACCTGGCTAGCCTGGGGGCCTCTGCACCCAGCTCCTCCGCGGGGCCCGGCTAGCCTGGGGGCCTCTGCGCCCAGCTCCCCTGCAGGACCTGGCTAGCCTGGGGGCCTCTGCACCCAGCTCCTCCGCGGGGCCCAGCTAGCCTGGGGGCCTCTGCACCCAGCTCCCCTGCAGGACCTGGCTAGCCTGGGGGCCTCTGCACCCAGCTCCTCTGCGGGGCCCGGCTAGCCTGGGGGCCTCTGCGCCCAGCTCCTCTGCAGAACCTGGCTAGCCTGGGGGCCTCTGCGCCGAGCTCCTCCGCGGGGCCCAGCTAGCCTGGGGGCCTCTGCACCCAGCTCCCCTGCAGGACCTGGCTAGCCTGGGGGCCTCTGCACCCAGCTCCTCTGCGGGGCCCGGCTAGCCTGGGGGCCTCTGCGCCCAGCTCCTCTGCAGAACCTGGCTAGCCTGGGGGCCTCTGCGCCCAGCTCCTCCGCGGGGCCCGGCTAGCCTGGGGGCCTCTGCACCCAGCTCCCCTGCAGGACCTGGCTAGCCTGGGGGCCTCTGCACCCAGCTCCTCTGCGGGGCCCGGCTAGCCTGGGGGCCTCTGCGCCCAGCTCCTCTGCAGAACCTGGCTAGCCTGGGGGCCTCTGCGCCCAGCTCCTCCGCGGGGCCCGGCTAGCCTGGGGGCCTCTGCACCCAGCTCCTCTGCAGGACCTGGCTAGCCTGGGGGCCTCTGCACCCAGCTCCTCCACAGGGCCCGGCTAGCCTGGGGGCCTCTGCACCCAGCTCCTCTGCAGAACCTGGCTAGCCTGGGGGCCTCTGCGCCCAGCTCCTCCGCGGGGCCCGGCTAGCCTGGGGGCCTCTGCGCCCAGCTCCTCCGCGGGGCCCGGCTAGCCTGGGGTCCTCTGCGCCCAGCTCCTCCGCGGGGCCCGGCTAGCCTGGGGGCTTCTGCGCCCAGCTCCTCCGCGGGGCCCGGCTAGCCTGGGGGCCTCTGCGCCCAGCTCCTCCGCGGGGCCCGGCTAGCCTGGGGGCCTCTGCGCCCAGCTCCTCCGCGGGGCCCGGCTAGCCTGGGGGCCTCTGCGCCCAGCTCCCCTGCGGGACCCGGCTAGCCTGGGGGCCTCTGCGCCCAGCTCCTCTGCAGAACCTGGCTAGCCTGGGGGCCTCTGCGCCCAGCTCCTCCGCGGGGCCCGGCTAGCCTGGGGGCCTCTGTGCCCAGCTCCTCTGCGGGGCCCGGCTAGCCTGGGGGCCTCTGCGCCCAGCTTCTCCGCGGGGCCCGGCTAGCCTGGGGGCCTCTGCACCCAGCTCCCCTGCAGGACCTGGCTAGCCTGGGGGCCTCTGCGCCAAGCTCCTCCGCGGGGCCCGGCTAGCCTGGGGGCCTCTGCACCCAGCTCCCCTGCAGGACCTGGCTAGCCTGGGGGGCTCTGCGCCCAGCTCCTCCTCAGGGTCATTGTGACTCTTCCCTCTGTGGCTCTTCGGCAGAGCGGGGACAGCGCATTAGTCCTTTGGAGCAGACTGTCTGCAGGGCAAGAAGCTCACACGGCTTCACCTCCCGGGTCTGACCTTGGAGCATTCAGCATCCTCTGCCCCTCTGTGCGCTTCCCACAGCGAGTCCGCCCAGGCGGGGTCCTGGGGAAGCCACAGGGTCCTGCACCCCCACTTCGCTGTCAGACGTGACTCTCAGCCAGCCAGTAACACAGAGGTTTATTAGATGACGGGAACAAGGTCTAAAACAGAGCTTGTAGGTACAGCGAATGGGACCCCTCGGCGGGGTCCATTTTGGAGCCCAGTGAGCCAGACAACGCCATCTGCCCTCACTTCCCCTCCCCAGCCAGCTCCCAACTGACACCCCCTCCAGCCCCTCCTTTCTGGCCTTTGTCTCTTTCCCAGGCCAGGAGGTCACCCAATCTCTTTGTTCACCTTTAACCATCCCCTTGCAGGGGGGGGGAGGGCCCCAGCCATTTGTTGCCAGGATACAGAGTGTCGGCCATTTATGCGCACTGGAGACTTAAAAACTGCATAGGGGAAACTGGGGCACCCACAGAGTATTCAGAGGAAACATTAAGAACATTCCCAGTTCATCACACACTGGCAGTCTCCATCGAGAGGCTGCTCCAGGTGCATGGGGTGGCATGAGGTTCTGTCTGGGTGTCACTCAGGCGCCAGATGATGGGGGTGGTACTCTTCCAAGCTCCACCCACCGAATCAGCTCCTCCCATGTGACACCCTCTCAGACATTGGTGCAAAATATGCCCATGCAGCTGGCTCCACTCTGTGGGCTTGGCTAGGCTCTGTCTTGGGTGGGTGGGGATGGCTCTCCCATGCCCGCCCACTCTGGGTGCGGCAATAAGCTGGCATGCACTGCAGCTGTTCACACCGAGCTCCTCCCCATGCGCTCTGTCCGATGAGCCGACAAACAGGAGATCGGCTACACGCTGGCACAGGGTACCGGGGTGAGCCCCACAGAGGGGATGGGCAGCGCATGCTCCGCAAAGCTAGTGGTCCCAGTTCTGCAGACCCAGACGCTGCTGCCTCCCTGGCACTGGGGCATATTTTGCAGGCTTTCTTGCAGCCCATGAGTTCAGTGTCTAGCTTAGCAGAGCCACCGTCCTGCCTGGGGCTGCCATGGCCATCGAGACGTTACATCCCAGCAAGGCTCTTAGTCAGCCGGCTGGTGCCTCCTTGCTGCCAGCCGCTTCTCTGGCCCTGGGCTGTCCATGGAGCTGCATCACAGGAGCAGCTGGAGAAAGGAGGCTCTGGCTGAACTGGCGCCATCAGACACCCAGCTAGAGGAGCTGTGGTGGGTTCATCAATCACGGGGGGGGCTCCCTACATCCCCCCCAAATGATCCCAGTCATAAACTCACCCACCCCCAGCCCGTGCCGCCTTTGCCCCCAGCCGGACAGGGCAGAGTCCAGCCCCATAGTACAATGTGATCCGCATCGAGCATGCTGGAGCACAGGCTGTGTCTCTGGCTGGGGGCTTGGCCCTGTGGCCAGGTTCCACGGTCCCCCCCCACCCCCACCCCCACCCCCAGGGGCCTCACTGGGTCATTCCATCCCCGCAGCAGCTGGGCGGGGCTGGGAAAGCTGGATTTTCTAATGACCTCCAGCTCCAAGGTCTGCAAGCAGAAACCTGCCCAGGCCTCCACCATGAGAGAGGGCCCAGCCCCCTGCCACCCCCATGGGGGGCTGGGGGAGAATCTGGATTTGATTTTGCAGCTTTGGACCCTTTCTTCCTCCCTATCCTCCCATCAATGCACCTCGTGGCGGCGGGCGTCCCACCCCGCCCCAACCATCGCCCCACTGTGCCCACCGGGCAGGGAGCCAAGGGGCTGGGTCACGCACTCCCTGGGCCGCTGCGCCCCCTGCTGGGTCACTGTTTTATAGCACCACTAGTGCATCTCACCTCTGCGCCAGGTGACCTCTGCCAGCAAACTGCCCCGGCCCTGGGGCTCCCAGCCAGGCAGGGCCCCTTGGGGGTGTCTGTGCACACAGGGCTCGATGCAGGACCAGCGGCGAGGGAATGCAGATCCCAAAGGCTGTGAGACCCAAGCCCTGGTTTGCATTACTGGCTGCTGTGCCATGCTGGGCCCTGGAGCCCGGGGAGTTCCCTGTATTTCTATTTGAGCCACACACAACCTGACCCAAATGTGAGCCACCCCACACGCCTGCCCCAGCAGGAGGCTCAGTGCCAGCGCCCCCCCCACCAGAAGTGGCCCCCTGGGGCCTGCCACTCCTGCCGGCTGG
The DNA here is from genome assembly GCF_007399415.2 of Gopherus evgoodei. NCBI lineage: Eukaryota > Metazoa > Chordata > Testudines > Testudinidae > Gopherus > Gopherus evgoodei. Next base: position 613,290 of record NC_044345.1, on the reverse strand, counting down.
CTCTGGCACCAGTCAGAAGGGGCTGGCGCAGAACCCGCCCCTCAGCCCCATGAGTGGCTCCAGATGCTCTGAAGAGCTTGTGCAGCCACCCAGCAACACGCTGCACTCAGCCAGTCCTTGTGCAAGGTGCAGCTGGTGTGACTCTGGGAGCGCACTGCGCTGGCATCCAAACGCCTGCCTCCCTTGGCCCACATGCTGCTGCAGACCCCACTGGGACACGGGCTGCATGTTCAGCTCCATACAACGGGGGTGGGGGACGACTCCACTCTCAGGTAGAGGCACCCAGTGCCCCATGCTGTGCCCAGACAGGGTTGTGGGAGACCCAGAGACGGGCAGCTCCAGGCACCAGCACACCATGCACATCCCTGGAGCAGCAAGCCACGGGGGGGGGGACACTCTGCCGGTCGGTCGCTGCGAGGGCAGCAGGCAGGCTGCCTTTGACGGCTTGCCTGCAGAGGGTTCGCTGGTCCTGTGGCTTCGGCGGACCTCTCGCAGGCGTGCCGCCAAATCTGCAGGACCGGGGACCTCTCGCAGGCAAGCTGCCGAAGGCAGCCTGCCTGCTATGCTTGGGGCAGCAAAATACCTAGAGCCACCCCTGCCCAGAGAGACCTTTGTCCTGCTCCCCCCAGCCATCTGCCCCTGCCCCCCATTTCTCCCCATGTCCCTGCCCATCTGCCACCCAGGTTCTGTCATTCACCTCATCTGCCTCCTGCCCCACTGGGGTCTACTCCCTTCCCCTATGCCCCAGGCTCCAACCCCCCCCACCATTTGCTTTATTCTCTAGCATTCTGCCTCCCCGTGGCCTATCGCCCACCCCCCATCTGGCCCCGTTTTCCTAAGCCCCCCCCACCTGTCTGTAGCCCATGTGCTAGCTCACACTCAACTGCATCCTGACCTTCATCCCCTCTCCCCCATGTCCTGGTCTTCCTCTGGGTCCTTGCCCCCCACCATCCCTACTCTCTTTCCTGGATGTCCCTCCAGCCTCAAGTCAGGGACCACCCCCCTTGCACTCTGAGCGTTTGGGAAACTGAAAGCACAAACGTTACAGATGCCGGCAGCGTGGGCATTGCGGGCATGGGATGGGGACTGACGGGGCAGCTCCGCAGGAGCACACAGGTCCTGGGGACGAAGTGCAGAGGCTGAGCTGCCCCCAGGAGGGACCCTCCCCCCGGATCACACACGACGCATTACAAGCGCTTACCTGCCACCCCGGGGACTCTCTGGATGAGAAGGAACCAGCCCACAATAGAGCGGACGCGAGGATCCTTAGGGAGGCCAGTGCACAGGATGCACCCGACTGGCAGGCTGCAGCCAGGCCAACGTGTCCTAGGAAGACTGGGGGGGTGGGGACTGAAATCTCCAAGGAGGCTTCATGTGGAATGTGACCCACCAGAGAGAAGCCCCTTGTCCCGACCCCCCACAGCCCGCAAGGAGATGCCTGGCCAAGGGGAGCCCCTCAGCCCTCTGCCAAGCCCCATCTCAGAGACGCATTGTGATCAGCCCCTCAGCTTGTCTCTACCTGCCTGCCTGAGGGCTGGGGAGCTCCAGACGGACGGGGCCGGGCCGGGCCAGTCAGGGAGAAGGCCTCTTGGTCTCCCCTGAAGCTGCACGGGGGCTTGGGGCCCAGCCCATTCCCAGGGTAGCAATTCTGCTTTAGGAAAGTGACTTTAATAATGGCTCCAAAGCGTGACTCGGTGCACGGCCCTGCTCCGCAGTCCAGAGCCAGGCAGGCAGCAGGCCACTGACCGACCCACAGAACCATACCAGGAGCAGGAAGGTCAAAGCACCCCACCCGCTGCCTACATCACTGGTGTAGCTCCAGGCCCCAAGGCCACTGCTCGGCCTGGGCTCTCACCTCTCTGGGCCCATTTCCCCAACTCACCCCCGGAAGGGCTGCTGTGGTGCTCAGAAAACAGCCCACACTCACTGTCTGTGTATGCACCTTCCCTGTTCCCCTGCTCCCCTCAGGCCAGCCCCAGGGGCCCTGGCACCCCCCCAGGGCCACCACAGGTTCAGGTCTCACACGAGCAGCCCTGCTCACCGGGCGATTCAGCTCAAGCCACTGGCTGCCAGCCAGCAAAGCCAGACTGGCACCTGTGCAGCAGGCTGCTGAGGTGACAGGAACTAACGGGCTTTGCCCTGCTCTACAGAGCTGACAGGGACACGGTGACACCTGCCTTGCAGGCCGCACCACTCGGTGATCATTCCCTGCTCAGTCCTGGTGACAGGGCGCGTCCCTAGCTTTGCATGAACGTGAGGGGGAATCCAGGGAGGATTTCTCAACACTTGCTCCAACGTAACCGTCAAATCCTCTGGCAGCACTTGCAAATCTTTGGCTTTTCACCCACTCCAGGGGCAGGGAGCAGGCCAAGAGGATAAGACCCCTGCCCCTTCCAGCCCTTTGGGGCTTAGGGCAGATCATTCCCTAGAACCCCCCCTGCAAATCTGGCCGGACACATGGTCGTCTTACAGCTGGTCTTGGACCATGTCAGAGGATGGGGTAAAATCCCTCAGAACATACATTCCAGGAGTCCCAGCTGAATGTGGAGGTGAGTCTGAGTGCATGGCAGTGTCTTAAAACCGTTACGGGGACCACAAGCCTCACAAACCCAGGAAAGGCCAAGTGAAGGTTAAACACAAATGCAATCCAGACATGGTTATTAGGGGCTGGAAATGCCCAGCTTACAGCACCCAAACAAACGTGCGGCCGCCTTGTAGCAACATCATGCAAGAGCCAGACACTGATCCCTGTGTAACACCACTTGCACTTCCCACTTAAACAGATTTAGACATATTAGATTTTCTCCCTTCATTTCATCCTGTTGCCAAAGGCTGGAGTTAGAGATGTTTGCAAACCTTAAATTCTGCATTCCCAAGCCTTAAGGAACACGTAGCAACTGCTTTTAACTTTCTTCACTTCAGGATTTCCTGGGTTTATAATGCCTAGCTTGGTGATAATTGCAACATCCCTGTAACATTTGCAGGTTCTGATAGACACACACAGGCTTAATGCCATTTCAACAGATTGCAGCTGGTGATTTCCCTGCTTTCTATTATTATTACTACAAACTTACCATGAGAACTACACATTACTAGTGATACTGCAAATGAGGTGATGCTGGGGTACATCAACCTTCAATGTTTCATTGATGGGGCAGCTTCCCCACAGCACTTTGGCTGTGCACCCCACTCTGGAGCAGTGCAAAGTAGCCAGAGCACACAGGCCACTTCCCCCCACCCTCCACCCCCCGCCCACGAGTCCCTTGCTCACACCCAGTTCACCTCACACTCCTCTGGGTGCATGCAAGCCCAGGTCCACCCTGAAGCTTCCCCCTGTTCCCCTCCCTGAAGAGCAGATTGGGTGAAACAAGGAGCTTTTCAAAGCCATTTGTTTCTTTAGGACTGACAGTCTCTCTGCTGTCCAGCCCCACCAGCATCCCTAAGGGCAGGCTGGCTTCATTTACCATGGGTCATTTTGAAAGAGAGCATCTTTGCTGAGGGCACTTTCAGCTTTGCTGCCACTGAGCCAAAGGAGATGGGAGCCAGCCGTTGTGTACGGAACTCTCTGCAGAAGTTGATTAGTTGTCAGTCCCTGTTGAAGAAACTTGCAGTTATGAAGACCGCTGCCAAAAAATTACTATTAATCTTTTCCAAAAACAAAACAAAACAAAAAAAAGTCTTCAACTCTAGTCAATGCACCAGTTTTCAGGGAGCCTGAAGTGGGCAGTTTGAAGCATCTGTTATCCCATTAATAAGATCATTCAGGACACACAGAACAGTCTGACACCAGGTGCTAAACTTCTTAAAGGAACCATTTTAAATTAATTTTTATTCAAAGTAACCAACCAAATTACTTGGCAATGTACAGAAATTTCATTCTGTGCTCCAAAAGTAGGAGGTGGAACGTGGAGGAAAGTATGCTGTGTTCCTCACACAGAAACCAGTGGTGAAACACCTGCCTTACGTACAAAATGGCTCAGCTTCAGTCACGGGGCCACTGGTCTGCTCGTCCCTCCTAGAGCAGTAAGCCACTGGATCACACTCGGAAGCAGGAGGGGTTAGATTTTGTCCAAGCTTTGGTTTTATCCTCTCGAAATATAACTATGGGTGTTAATCAGTAGCCATATAAATGGCTAATGCTTTTTTGGAATCCTATCAGCTCTTGGCCTCAGTGAAATCTTGTGGCAGTGAGTGCCATAGGTAAATTATGCACCCTGTTAAAATTATTTCTTTTTATGTACTTTGAACATTTATTTCCTTTCAATTTCATCTGCTGGGCCCTTGCTCTGCTATTTGCAGAAAAGGTAAAGATGCTCTCTCACCCATTCCCTATTTCCTCTCCCTCAGGCCTGCTAGCCCTGGGCCAGGTGCTGTCAGAGCACCATGTTCCCTGGGCTGCTGCACCCCCTGCTAGTCAACAATTATTCAGTGTATACAGCACCATCCACAGCATGAATTCTGCCAGGCAAAGTCCCTGGCCTGGGGAGCTTGGTGGGGGTGGAACAGCATCCAGCATGCCCCACTGGAGCCCGATTCTGTCACAGAGGGACAAGGAATGCAGGGCCAAGAGGCTGAATGAGACTGGGCTCTGGTCTGTGACCCCCTCCTCCAGTTATCAGCCACTGTATGGGGTGGGAGGCCAACCTCAAGGAGCTCTCTGCCATTCCACATCTTGCAGCCTGACGGGGGAAGGCCAGAGATGCCGACAGACAGCACCAGAACAGGCAGCCCAGCAAGCCAGCGGGAGGTTGGGAGCCAGCTGTGGCACCCACCCCAAAGATGGACCTCCCTGGGGCAGACCAGTCTGCAGTGCTCAGCCTAGGGGTAATGGCTCCTGGCGGCTGCGCAACACCTGCCTACTGGATCTCCGCATGAAGCCACCGTCCTGGCCCAGGGGACTCGCTTACTACCCTGTGGACTGAGTCTCCAGCAGGGGGTTTGTAAAGGAGACTATTTACCAGCATACTAAGGTGTTTCCCCTCCAGACCCAGCTGTTCCGGTCTCCTTGGTTCAAGCCAGGTCCTGCCCCAGAGGCATCCAAGGAAGTGTCACTGGGGAGGGGGCAGCCAGGGACGCAGCACATGGGAGGGGAGAGGCAGTGAGGTTTTAACTCCCAGTTGATGTAAAGCTTCAGACAGGCACCCAGACCGCTCGCAGCCAGAGGGGGGATGCCCAAAGAGAGCTGCTGTTTGGCAGAGCAGCAGCGATCGTGGTTACAGCACGTGGCTCTCTACTCCTGTGGAGCAAAGGGAGCCAGCTCCCTCTGTCCCCTGGTCCAGTAGGGCCCACCTGGTTCTAGACATGCTGCAGGCTTGTGGCTCAGCTCTGCCCCTGCTCAGGTGCTGTGCTTTGCAAGGGGCAGATCTAGGTGAGCACTGGCCTCCCTGTCCCCCTGAGGGCTCCACCCAGACCTGCCTGCAATGGCCCCACAGAGCGACTCTCCAGAGCAGCATGCCAAGTCCTCCCCCACCCCCCACCTTCCTCTGCCCCAGGCCCCCCGAGCCTTCTCACTGCCGTCTCCACAGGTAGGTCTGGATGGAGTCAGCCGGAGCCACAGCCTCAATGAAGCCAACGCCTGGGTCTGAGATCCTGAATGGCACGTCTGTGGAGTACCTGGGGGGGTGAGGGGCAGAGTCAGTCAGACTGCATGGCTGCCCAGTAGAGCCAGCTCCACTACTGCAGTGCCATGTGGGCCGCAGGAGCAAAGGGAAGGGACCACAGCTAACCTCCCCCTGCTCCCAGGCCCCTCTCCGGATGAGGATCAGTGAATGTGACCAACAGAGCTCTCACCCACCATGTGTTCAGTGCCTCCCCTCTGCCCCCCTGCCAGCTGCTTCCACGGTTCCCCAGTCCCCTTGATTGTACTGTGAGCTCGTGGGAGCAGGGTACGTGCCTCCTGCAGGGCTGGGGGCACCTGCTAATGCTCAGGCCAGCGGCTTGGCCCTCCTCTGCCCCCACCAGCACTGTTCTTGCAGTGCAGTGAGTAGCCTGGTTATCTCCAAGTCTCTTTCGTCCTGCCTGCCCCAAAGGCCAGCTCCGGGCTCCCAACTCTCATCCCAGCACTGAGTCCCTCAGCCCCTGCCCCACTGCCTTTCTGGACGAGGCTCCCACACTCCAGGCCCAGCCACGCACCTGTTCAGGACCACAACCACAGCAGCGCCGTCCGGGCGCAGGAAGGCTGCGTACTCCATGCTGCACTTGCAGCTCTTCTTGGAGACAACCAGCCCGATGCGCTGCGAGCCCTCGGGGATGAACTTGCTGCGCAGACAAGAGGGAGTGGTGAGCATGGAGGGAAGGACAGCAACAGTCCCCAGAGACAGGGCTGGGCCAACGGCCGCGGCCTGAGGTGAGAGGGAGAAAGCCTGGCTCACTGGGCACTGCTGTCATTACTGGACCTAAAATTGATCCCCGTTGTGAGCTCTGGCGTAAAAAGGCTGCACAACTCCCTGGGGTGTCAGAGTACCTAAAACCCTGCCGGCTCAAGCGTGACCCAGGAAATAGGTCACGTTGTTTTCAATCATTAAATTGAATGGGTGCACAGAACCCAAAAGACACAAAGCACGTGAGCCCAAATGCAAAGGGCCTCCTAGCCTCACTCAAGAGCAGTGCTACAATGACGCAGGTTAAAGAACAGGAAATGTGGAACTGAAAATTAATAAAGCAAAATCGGTGTGTCAAATGTTTGGTGGGCAAAATAATGCAGGAATAAACCAGGCAGGCTGGCCACGTTTTCCCCTTTGGGCGGGGGTTCTTAAAGATACTGGGTGTGAGGGGAAGAGGGAGAACCTCAGCTTCCAGTCACCCAGCAGGCTGCCTGCCTGTTAGAAACAGGAGACATGAATACTCTTTGCAGATCAACATTAACCCTTTCCTTTCCCTCAAAGAAAGTTGTTCTAAAAATGAAAAACTAAGATTTTGCCTCCCAAAGGAGAAAAATTTTCAAGGTTTTAATTAAGTTTGTTTTGCATAATCACCCAATTTCGATTTCTGTATAAATGTTTCTTTTAACTTCTTGTTCTTCCTTGTGTTTAAATCAACAAACTTTCAACTTTAGAACAAAGGGTTTGGGTGTTGGTCAAGAAATCGAGTAAACCGAGGTCCCTCGGAGAAAACTCGGGCCTCTTGGTATCTCATTTTCTGGGCCGGACTGGAAAAGCATTTCACACACCTGTGACTCTTTTGACCCTGGGAGTTCACTCACCAGCACACGTGTACTGAGCCGGCTGTGGGCACAATCTCTGCAGCCCTCACCAGCCGACCAGGAATGTCCCAGCTCACCTGAAATGCCCCAGGTGGTAGAACATGGGCTGCTTGTAGAAGAGATCCTTTTTCCTGTCCACGATGACTGGGCTGTCCACGTAGTTCTGGACCCAGTTGGGCCCCCCCTCCAGGTCCAGGGCCAGGTTCCAGTCGATCCAGCCGGTGACAAAGTTGTTCAGGTCCTGTGAGGGGATGGCAGAGATGCTCAGCTGGAGGCAAGGGACAGGGCAGGAGATGCTCCCAAGGCAGCCTGCGTGAGGGACCCGAGCGGGCCTTACCGTCAGGATGCTGTGGCTGTACTGGTTCCCCCGATCCCAGCAGCCCAGGATAACATCCCTCTCCCAGAAGTGGGACCCAATGCAGGCCTCTGTGGCCAAGATGAAGTAATCAGGGAAGAGGTCATGGGTCGGTAACAAGGTGTCCTCTACGGGAGCAATGAAATCCAGGTACCAGTGGACGCCGATGCCATGGACGTAGCGAGCAGCATTTGGGTCACCCAGTATCTGGGAAGGAAGGAAGGAGGAGCAGTCACTTACTGGCCCAGGCCTTCAAGGGCCTTCCAGACCCACACCCTTGGAGACAGCAGCAGAAAGAATGGCCCAGCGACGCAACCCATTGGAGAGCACACTCCAGATGGGCTCTGCCCAACAGCACAGGTCCAAGCACTCTGCTGCCCTGAATGACAGCGCAGGTGCCGAGAGATCAGCCCCTATGCCAGCCGGGACACAAGAGCTGCTCACAGCTCTGCAGCTGGGAACAAGTCCAGAGACCAGGGCAGCACAGGGTGCTGGCAGGACTGTCTCAGCACTCCGCTCTGCGCTGGCCCACCCAGACATTGCGAGGGAAGGCCAGGATTTCCTGGGTGGAAAACAAAACGCAGGACAAGCCCCTGCTGCTTCCCAGGAAGCCAAGATTACTCGGGGCCCAAGAGTCCCAGGAGAACAGCCAGGGCAGGAGCCCCTGGGGCTCCCTAGCCAGCCAACTTTACCCCTGCTTCATCCAGGCTGGACATCAGGCACTTGGTTCCTAGCCAGGTCTCTACCACGGCCGGTCCCTGGGAAACCCAGAGGCTGCATCCTCGAAAGCAGAGAACAGGCAGATAGGGCCAAGCACCCCCAGCACTGAGAAGACCCTGCAGCCCAAGCAGAGAGCAAACGGGTCCCACAAATGAAAGGAGCCATCGGAGAGCTGGGAGCTCAGCGCCCTGGGTTGCTGGGTCCTGGCTCCCCCAGACCCCAGGCATCATCACACCCATGCAGATCGGCTGAGAGCACCGGATGTGTGCTTGGGAACCCCAAGCTGGGCAGCCCGTGGGGACTGGGGGGAGCCCCATGCTGGGCTTGCTATTCTCCATCAAAACTCCCCCAGGGCCAGGAGCTGCTTTGCTGCAGCAACTGCTGGTCGCCACCAGTGTCACCTCCTGCCTGCCTAAAGCACAGCCTCCTCCACACTGCGAAGCAGGGCCCAGCCTCCAGGCACTGCTGTGATAAACAACATGAATGGGAGGGCTGGCAGCTCTCCTGGGAGCAGCGGTTGCCAAGCCAGGCGGCCAGCACAGCCTCCACGCTTACAGCCAGGCCGAAAGGGCTGGAAATCAGAGGCAGCTACATGGAATCCCACTGCCCCAGCAGGCACCTTGAGGAAGGATCAGGCAGCTGTCTCTGGAGAGCTGTGCTCTCTGCCCCAGCAGGCCCGCAGTCATCCAGGGGTAATGGGAGCAGCTTTGGCAGGACTGGGGTCTCCCTGTATGTCCTGAGAGCACCCAGCCCTTGGAAGAGGGAGCACCCTGCTCAGCCTGGCGGGAAGCCCAGCAGGGCACACGCCAGGCACCGCCAGGAATGTGCCGGTTGAGTATGCTCAGACCACAGGCCAATCCCAACACGCAGTATCTCCCCACAGAGCAGAGCTCATGCACAGCCAGCCCCAGAAGAACAGGCGAAGGAGCAACAGGCCCCAGTGTGCAGACTCACCACTTTGGCCCAGCGTGGGAGCAGCATTCTGTTGTCATCCAGCATGATGAGCTGGGTGCCCTTGTGCGAGCTGTTGGCCAGCGCCGGGCCCAGGTCCTGGGCAATGAAGTCCCGCTGGTGCTCGGCAGTGAAGCCCAGGCACTGGAAGGGGTAGTTGTTTATCAGCCCAGCCGTGGGCTCGTTCTGTGCCGTCACCGCCCAGAACGTCAGGTTGTGCTTGGCGTATTCGTCCAGGAACCTGGGGGCCGGGGACGAGAAATATTAGCAGCTCCAGCCCCATCCCCCAGTGCCCCTCCTAGTGTGCAGAGACCAGTCCCCCTACCCCCCACTCGCATGGACTGTACAGACCTCGCTCACAGTCTGTCATTCTGCTGGCTCAAGGAGCTCACACCCAGGGCCGACCGGAGGGGGGGTGGGGGGGAGTCGGGACAAATTACCGGGGCCGGCAGTCCGGAAGGGGCCTGGGGTCCGGCCTTGCTGGGGGGCCCGAAAAAAATTTTTCATCGGGGCCCAAATCTGCTCTCAGCGGCCCTGCTCACACTGACTCCTTCAATGGCCCGTCCCGCCCCTTCCCTCGCACAGCCCCAGGGCCACCTGTACCCACCAAGACCCACTCCCCATCCTGCCAGCTCCTCTCCCAGGAGAGCCCCCGCCCCAGGCTGCCCTTTACCTGATGAAGTAGTTGGCCCAGGTCTTGTGATACTTGTCCCCTGGCTTCCCCTTCAGACTTCCCTTCCCTTTCATCTCCCCGTTGGTTTTCATCCAGACTGGGGATGACCAGGGACTGGCGACCAGGGACAGTGGCTTCTTGGACAAGGCCATGGCTCGATGGAGAATGGGGATCTGAAGGGACACAGCATCGGAACCAGCTCACCATATGCCGCGGGGTCTCAGGAAGGAACGTGCCTAGACACAATGGTCCCCTGAGGGCTGCTCCCTCTAAGGAGGGCAGCACGTGGCAGCTCAGGGCTGCAGACGCAGAAGTGAGCCCAGAAAGGCTGCAAGACAGGGGCGCTGGGTCACTCGCTCCCCACTCACTGCATAGATGGGACTTTCCCCTCACAACCTCACAACTCGCCACGCAGGAGGGGCTGGGAGACGCCTGCCCTGCAGGGCTGTCAAGGCAGCCAAGGAGCATCTGATGGACACCCAGAGCAATGGCTGAGGGGTGAGTGCCACAGGGGGGTGGGGGGTCATCCCCGGCCCATGATGGCCACAGAAAATACTCTAGATGAGATGGGGCCTGGGAGCTTGGTTGGGGAGCAGAAAACCTGAGCAAATTGGGACTGGCCACTCCCTGCTCCATCTTGTGCTTCAGACCTCCCCATGGTTGGCCCGCCGTGGCTAGGCTCCCTTCCCCACAGCCAGGCCCCCTCATCCTTCCTGCCTGGGCCCCCTCACTGTGGCCAGCGTCCTTCCCCCTCAGCAGGGTCCCCTCCCCATCCAGTGCTGCTCACTTTCAGCTTTGTATCCTCATCCTTCAGGGTAAAGTTGAGGAGCTGGTAGTCGTAGGGGGTGTCGTCATAGCTGTAGGGGTGGGTGGAGAAGTCACAGCTGGCCATGGGGATGCGGAGCAGGTTGTACTCGATCCCTGTGGGACAGGAAGGAGGTGACTCAGCTCCCAGTGACTGCACATGGGGACAGGGGGCCTCAGGCTGCAGGACACGGGACGTGCAGCTCCTGAGAGCCATGAGCCCAGAGCTGGGGCCTGCCTGCCCCCCACCAGCAGGTCAATTCCATACATTCCTGCCCCAAATCAGCCCCCAGCTCTCACCTTCCTCCATGAAGTAGGATGCGAGCAGGTGGCGTTGAGTCTCCTTGGACAGGGACAGGATGTTCATCGCGGCTGAGTCTGTGACGGAGCCACCAAAGCCCTTCACTTTCTGGTACCGCTGTGCCGTGTCCAACTTCAGCAACAGATCTGCAGAGCAGAGAGCAGCCCAGCTCAGAGCCCTGCAGCTGGCAGCAAGAGCCAGGGACAGCGGCCAGCCCTGCCCTTGGCATCCCAAGTGCCCAAGCTGATACCTGGGGCCATGGAGTCGCTCTGGAACCTCCCCTCGCTGCGTTCCAGCCGCTTGCCCATCTTGCTGCTCTCATACTTGGCGTACGTGCCCAGGGCCGGGATGACAACGGGGTCCAGCGTGTCACAATAGGAGGCATTGCACTCACACGCCATCAAGCCATGGCCAAAATATTGGGGGCTGCAGGGACGACTACCTAGGGATGAGGAGACAGATAGGGCTGGGGCAGGGCTCCGGGTACAGTTTGGGGCTTCCCCACCCCTCCTGGGAGAGGATATCCCCCCCGCCCTGACCAATCCCATTCCTCCGAGTTCTGGGGATGCCCCGAGAGAGGTCCCTCCCACACAGTCCCAGGCACCCATCCCAGGTGCAGCAGGGTTCTCAGCACACCCGTTTGGTCCCTCAACCCCCAAGACTCCTGCGCCAGCCAATACCCCACTACGCCCCCCACCCCCACCCCGAGGAGAAGCGCAGAGGCTGAGCTGCACCCAGGAGGAACTCTCCCCCCGGGGCACACACATGACACATCACAAGCACTTACCTGCCACCCTGGGCACTGTCTGGATGAAAAGGAACCAGCCCATGATGCTGGCACACCCGGCCCACATGGCGCCTTTCCTGCCCAGCGCCACCCCCACAGCCAGTCCCAGCGAGCACGGCACTGGGCACCTGGGCCTGAACGCAGGATGGAGGCTGTGAGTGTCGGGGCCGCTGCGTCACTCGCTCCCCACTCACTGCGCCCTCAGCAGCTCCAGCCTCAGCAGCAGTCAGGCGAGCCCAGCACCACGGGGACTCCTGGAGCAGCACAGAGAGGCGGCCACCTGCCGGCGGAGGTTGTCAGGGAGCTGAGCCGCTCTGGTAACTAGCGTCTCGATCTCACCTCCCTGTCCTGTCCTTCAGCCCAGCCAAACCCAAGCTGTGACTCAGCAAGGCCTCCACCTCCACAGCCAGCCCCAGCCTCTCTTTTAAAGGGAGCCTTGGCTCCAGTCCCTCCCACATCTGATCTCATTTCCCCAAGTCTCGTCCCAACCACTCCCCTAGTCTCCTTCAGCCACCCTGACTTTGTCCCTTCTTATCCAGCAGCCCCTGCTCCTGGGATACCAGCTAATCCTTCCCCTCACCCTGAACCCCACCTGCCCCTGAGGCTCACCTGACCCAGCACTTAAGCGGTTGTAGTGGGCACCTCAGAACTCTGGTCTTATATTTACCAACTTCATTAATGATCAGAGCAAGGGAGCAGAGAGCAGGTCCATCCCATTCCCACACAACACTGATCTGTGCATTGGTGCCGGCCCCAGCCAGAGAGAATCAGGAGGCCCTGGAACCATCAGACACCTGGGCAGGAGACGATGACAGCATGGGACTCACCCTGTGAGGGCACAGAGTGAACGACAATGGGTGGGAGAGACGGGGGAAGGCGGTGAGAGAGGAGCTGGGTGCTGACATAAGGACCCCATCCATCTTCCCTAGCCAGTAACACAGGCATCTTTTGCAATGGCTCAGTTCCACCTGACCTCGATTACGAAGGCAGCCTTAAAGAGGGACTAGCAAATGCCCAGTCATACCAAACTACATCTACTGCCACACGACTTCTTACGTGTCCTTATTAACCCTGGCATCCTGGTCAAATTCCCACTTGGGCAATACTCTGCCAAACTAGAATTCCCTGCAATGTCAGGGGATGGAGTTATTACTCACTTCCTGTAACACTTGTTGAGCCGTTCTTCCTAGTACACAACTGCTGCATTCCACCCTGGAGCTGGGCGCATTTCAGTAGTAAGTACTCACTGTGTGGAGAATATGCAAAGTGCTTACTGATGCCTCTAGCTGAAAAGCACTGTGGGACAACACACTGAAAATAAAACCAAAAAAGAAATCTTTGACCCTGCCAGCTGTAGGTTAGTTCAGGCCACATGGGGAAGAAAAGTTACTTAAAATCTGGATAATTGGTAATGTCACATTCACCTCTTGCCTGGAAATGACACCCACTCCCTCCCTGAGAACATGCATGGTCATTTATCATAGTCCAAGACTCACTC